>NC_088413.1:33225870-33388370 GCF_034236695.1 Oncorhynchus nerka | reverse complement strand
GAGTGTGTGTGCGTCTGTGATTACGTGTGTGTGTGTCTCTGTGATTACGTGTGAGAGTGTGTGTGTGCGTCTGTGATTACGTGTGAGAGTGTGTGTGTGTGTCTCTGTGTGATTACATGTGAGAGTGTGTGTGTGTCTCTGTGATTACATGTAAGAGTGTGTGTGTCTCTGTGTGAGAGTGTGTGTGTGTGTCTCTGTGTGATTACGTGTGAGTGTGTCTCTGTGTGATTACGTGTGAGAGTGTATGTGTGTCTCTGTGTGATTACGTGTGTGTGTGTCTGTGTGATTACGTGTGAGAGTGTGTGTGTGTCTCTGTGTGATTACGTGTGAGAGTGTGTGTGTGTGTCTCTGTGTGATTACATGTGAGAGTGTGTGTGTGTCTCTGTGTGATTACATGTAAGAGTGTGTGTGTCTCTGTGTGATTACGTGTGAGAGTGTGTGTGTGTCTGTGTGATTACGTGTGAGAGTGTGTGTGTGTCTCTGTGTGATTACATGTAAGAGTGTGTGTGTCTCTGTGTGAGAGTGTGTGTGTGTCTCTGTGTGATTACGTGTGAGTGTGTCTCTGTGTGATTACGTGTGAGAGTGTATGTGTGTCTCTGTGTGATTACGTGTGTGAGTGTGTCTCTGTGTGATTACGTGTGTGTGTGTGTGTGTGTGTGTGTCTCTGTGTGAGAGTGTGTGTGTGTGCGTCTGAAAGAGTGTGCGCGCTGTGTGAGGTATGATCCATGTCAAACTACTCCGGTAGCACACACACACACACTGTTCTCTCTACTCCGGTCACACACACACACTGTTCTCTCTACTCCGGTAACACACACACACACACACACACACACACTGTTCTCTCTACTCCGGTAACACACACACACTGTTCTCTCTACTCCGGTAACACACACACACTGTTCTCTCTACTCCGGTAACACACACACACACACTGTTCTCTCTACTCCGGTCACACACACACACTGTTCTCTCTACTCCGGTCACACACACACACTGTTCTCTCTACTCCGGTAACACACACACACACTGTTCTCTCTACTCCGGTAACACACACACAACACTGTTCTCTCTACTCCGGTAACACACACACACACTGTTCTCTCTACTCCGGTCACACACACACACTGTTCTCTCTACTCCGGTCACACACACACACTGTTCTCTCTACTCCGGTAACACACACACACACTGTTCTCTCTACTCCGGTAACACACACACACACTGTTCTCTCTACTCCGGTAACACACACACACACTGTTCTCTCTACTCCGGTAACACACACACACACTGTTCTCTCTACTCCGGTCACACACACACACTGTTCTCTCTACTCCGGTAACACACACACACACACACACTGTTCTCTCTACTCCGGTCACACACACACACTGTTCTCTCTACTCCGGTCACACACACACACTGTTCTCTCTACTCCGGTAACACACACACACACACACACACACTGTTCTCTCTACTCCGGTCACACACACACACTGTTCTCTCTGACTCGGCTTAATATTTCACATATCAGGGTTCTCATTGGCTGCGTGCCTGTCTGTCTTTAATCGTTTTGATTTGTTCTGATTTGTTCATGCGTCTCTGTTTTTACTTGTGGCTTCTTTTCCCGCCTTTTGATTGGTTACTCAGTGGCTTTCAGTTGAACAGTATCAGTAAGTGAATGCAGGAGTATTTTTTTCTTTTCTTTATTTTTTCTTTAGTTTGAGTGTCTTTTCTTATGTCTTGTTACCCAACCTTGTGTGTCATCTTTTAGCCTGTACCTCTCCCCACGCCAAGCAATTTCTCCTTGTAGAAAGATTTTGTGGTATCAAATCAAATTGATTTATAAAGCCCTTCTTACGTCAGCTGATATCTCAAAGTGCTGTACAGAAACCCAGCCTAAAACCCCCAAACAGCAAGCAATGCAGGTGGAGAAGCACAGTGGCTAGGAAAAACTCCCTAGAAAGACCAGAACCTAGGAAGAAACTTAGAGAGGAACCAGGCTATGCGGGGTAGCCAGTCCTCTTCTGGCTGTGCCGGGTGGAGATTATAACAGCACATGGCCAAGATGTTCAAATGTTCATAAATGACCAGCATGGTCAAATAATAATAATCACAGTAGTTGTCGAGGGTGCAACAGGTCAGCACCTCAGGAGTAAATGTCAGTTGGCTTTTCATAGCCGATCATTCAGAGTATCTCTACCGCACCTGCTGTGTCTAGAGAGTTGAAAACAACAGGTCTGGGACAGGTAGCACGTCCGGTGAACAGGTCAGGGTTCCATAGCCGCAGGCAGAACAGTTGAAACTGGAGCAGCAGCATGACCAGGTGGACTGGGGACAGCAAGGAGTCATCATGCCAGGTAGTCCTGAGGCATGGTCCTAGGGCTCAGGTCCTCCGAGAAAGAAAGAGAGAATTAGAGAGAGCATACTTAAATTGACACAGGACACCGGATAAGACAGGAGAAGTAACTCCAGATATAACAGACTGACCCTAGCCCCCCGACACATAAACTACTGCAGCATAAATACTGGAGGCTGAGACAGGAGGGGTCAGGAGACACTGTGGTAGTTAATTAACACATTGTAACATATTGTATTTGGCCTATTTCCCATGTATGGTGTGTTTCCTATACGTCACACAATCTGACCATAATTCACTTACATCAGTTCTGGAATCGCGGGTGGCGCAGCGGTTTAAGGCACTGCATCTCAGTGCTGGAGGCGTCGCCACAGACCCTGGTTCGATCCCGGGCTGTGTCACACACAGTGGACTGTCAATGGCCCAGCTGCTGTTTGACGTTTTCTCCACAAGAGGGCATCAAGGTGCACAGTCGAACAAGCCTCCTTTAGGCTCAGTACAACAACAACCATACCTACATCCCAAATGACACCCTATCCCCTATAACAGGGATGGGCAACTGGCCGCAGCAGGCCTTTTGAAGGGACCAGCAAAACAAATATTTATTTATTTTTTTGGGGGGGGGAACTCCGTCTGGGTCTCAACTTACTGTTGAGAGTTAGAATAGTAGAATACACAAGGTGCAGTATCGTAATTTGGTCGTGCATCAGCAGTTTTTCTCTTGTTGTGTCAGTTACTGATAGTCAGTCATTTTTTTTTTTGATTGCTAAGTTTGTATAGCGGCCAGCTATCTAAACTTGTTATCATGGTCGAATTCGATATCATATTAAAAACTGCAAACATTCCTCTACGCCCCATGGCAAAATGTGTAGAATTCAGTGGAGGCTGCTGAGGGGAGGACGGCTCATAATACTGTCTGGAACGGAGCCAATGGAATGGCAAACCATGTGTTTGTATTGGATACCGTTCCACTGATTTCCCGCTCCGGCCATTAACATGAGCCCGTCCTCCCGAATTAAGGATGCCACCAACCACCTGTGGTAGAATTGCGCAAGCTTAGCTGCTGCCAAGGGGGGCTACTATAATGTTTTGGGGGTTGTATAGGTGCGCATACCCACCTGCAATTGCGAACACCATCCCTGCCTTATAAAGTGCACTACTTTTTGACCAGGTCCCCGTATGGCTCTGGTCATAAATAGTGCACTATGTAGGGGGTAGGGTGCCATTTGGGAAACAGCCCCCATGTGTCAGGAGCTCTTTATCAGGAGCAGGGAGAGGAGATAGTTGTTTTGCTCTGTTAACTCTGATTGCGTTATCTGTTAGCCAGGGCCCCAACCACATTCCATTTCATTTGCTATTAGGGCTGAGTCCCAAATGGCGCCCCCAGAGCCCTGATCAAAAGTAGTGCACTAAATGTGGACTTAGGGTGCCATTTGAGACACTAGCTTGTTGTTTCACTGGGCACACATGTCGCCAACCCCCATCCCACAGCCATCTGGCTACATATCCTGTGTGTTTTAATGTTCTGTCCTGTGTGTTGTAAAGACAACATACTGTAACAGAATCCACGTGGGCATTCTAAAAGCTCTAGGTCCCTATATTCTTCTCCCTTGCAGACCCCTTGTGTGTAGTGAATAGTGAAGCCCATGCATCTGGTCTGAAAGAGTTGTTCCCTTGTTCGACCTGGTTTTTCCCACTGTGGTTTTATTGGTAGTGGCCTAGTGCTCTCTGTACATTTGGACATCCAATTCTCATTCCACTTTCCAGTGTGGGATTCAATGACAAGGAAAGAGTTAACGCCGTGTTATCTTCTTCTCCCCCCCCCCCCCCCCCCCCTCCTCTCTGGCTCTCTTCTTTCTCTTCATCTCTCCCTCTACCTCACTCTGTCTTTCTCTCTCCATCTGTCTCTCTCTCACTCCCTGTGTCTCTTTCTCTCTCTCTCTCTCTCTGTGTCTCTCTCTCTGTCTCTCTCTGTGTCTCTCTCTCTCTGTGTCTCTCTCTCTCTCACTCTCTGTGTCTCTCTCTCTCTCTCTCTCACTCTCTGTGTCTCTCTCTCTCTCCCTGTGTCTCTTTCTCTCTCTCTCTCTGTGTCTCTCTCTCTGTCTCTCTCTGTGTCTCTCTCTCTCTGTGTCTCTCTCTCACTCTCTGTGTCTCTCTCTCTCTCTCTCTCTCTCACTCCCTGTGTCTCTCTCTCTCGCTGTGTCTCTCTCTCTCTGTGTCTCTCTCTCTCTGTGTCTCTCTCTCTCTGTGTCTCTCTCTCTCTCTCTCACTCCCTGTGTCTCTCTCTCTCGCTGTGTCTCTCTCTCTCGCTGTGTCTCTCTCTCTCTGTGTCTCTCTCTCTCTGTGTCTCTCTCTCTCTGTGTCTCTCTCTCGCTGTGTCTCTCTCTCTCTGTGTCTCTCTCTCTCTCTCTCTGTGTCTCTCACTCTCTCTCTCTCTGTCTCTCTCTCTCTGTGTCTCTCTCTCTCTGTGTCTCTCTCTCTCTCTGTGTGTCTCTCTTTCTTTCTCTGTGTCTCTCTCTCTCCACCAGATGAATCGAGGGGACAGTCTAAAGGAGTCGTCTTCTCTGCTCCAGTCCAGCCAGCAGCCTGGCTTCCGCTCTGAACCCAGCCTGGATGGGAGAGAAGCCCCAGGGGAGAGAGGGGGAGGAGGATTGGGAGGAGGTGGAGACAGACCCGGAGGAGGGGGGTCAGTAGGGGGGCACCAGGGTCAGGGGGTGGCGGTATCCCCGGTTACTCCCTAGGGGGACGTTCCTACCCCTCCTTTTCAGACCCAGCGGTTCTATCTTCCGGTGGAGGGGGAGGGGCTTCCCGTTCTTCCAGCGTGCGTTCTGGCTCCGCCCACAATGCGGCCCACATCTCCGAGGCTACGACCTCCACGAGCTACAAGAGCCTGGCCAATCAGACGCCTCCTCCGCGCAACGGCAGCCTATCGTATGACAGCCTGCTCACGCCCTCCGAGAGCCCCGACTTTGAGACAGCCGCACCCGACATGTCGCCCGGGCGCCACCGTACCCCCGCCCCGCCCCCCGTCCTGGGCTACTCCTCCCCCTACCTGTCGGCCCAACTCAGCCAGCAGAGAGACGCAGAGCTCCACCAGCCCTCCGCCTCTTCCGTAGCCCTCCTTTCCTCCCCACACCGCGCTCACTATCTCCGCGCCTCCTCCTCCTCCTCCCCCTCCTCCCCTGAGAGGGAGCGACTCCTCCAGGAATCGCACTCCCACTCCCACCACTCTCAGCCCCCTCCTTCCTCCGCGGCCCCCAACCCCCCACCCACACCACCACCACCACCACAGCAGCCACAGCTCCAGACCCCCCGCTTCTCCCGGCCCCGCTCCTGTCCGACTCGGCCGCCCCCCACCACTACCCGTACCGCACCCGGTCCACAGACACCCCCTGGCCCCCTCCACACACCCCCGCGCTCCCCCCACCCCCGCCGCTGGGGAAGTCTCTGTCGTACTCTTCGGCGGCGGCGGCGGAGATGCAGTACCGGATGGTGCGCAAGGCATCGGCCTCGGCCGGAGGGGGAGGGAGGGGGGCGGGATCCAGGCACCTAAGTGAGTAACGGCTCTGCTCTTCACTGACTGACTGCAGCCCGCTGCCTCCTCCTTCTCTTCCTCCTCTTCTTCCTCCTCCTCCCAGGCTCCTGTGAGTTCCTTTACCTCTTCCCCCCCCCCCCGTCGTCTGTTTTCCACGTCTGTAGAGTCGGTGCTTCTTCTCTTCACTGCTTCTGTTTTCTTTTCTTTCTTTTTCAGTTCCAAATGGCACCCTATTCCCTATGGAGTGCACTACTTTTGACCGCGGCTCTGGTGAGAAGTAGTGCACTCTATAGGGAATATGTTGCCATTTGGTACGCGCTCGTTTTGTCTCGGAAACCGTCTGTTTCCAGCTACTGCAGTTGTTCCATTTAGTCGTTGTCTGTCCCTTACTGCCTCTCCCCATCACCTGTCCCGGTTCCCTTTGTTATGTGACGGGTGTAAAGACTGTCCAGGTCTCTGCCATGAAACATGCTGCTGTGTCACAATACATGACATATTATGTAATGACTTGCTATTCCCTATCTGGTGTACTACCGTTGACCAGTTTCTGGTCCAAAGGTGCAGCATTTAGGGAACCGAGGGATGCAGGCAGTCCATGTTTTCTCTCGTCTCAAAGTGCATTTTGTCCTCCATTGATCGCGGTTGTGTTATCGATGTAGTTGTGGATGTGTTTCATCCTCCTCCGTGTGTGTCATCCTCCAGCATGAAGTCCCTCTGTTTGACTAGGATTACAGTGGACGACACCTGTAATGTACCAGCCCTTGGTCACCCCTGCATGATGTGGACATATCCTATCGATTGATTATGAATGCTTCCACAATGGCACACTATTCCCTATAGTGAATAGGGGCTTTTGGGGAGGGGGGCTGGTGAAAAGTAGTACACTATATAGGGGATAGGGTGCCATTTAGTACACACACTACGAGTGTGTGCTCTTTCTCTCCAACGTCTTAACTAATCCTTCTTTCCCTCCCATCTCTCGTTCTCTCTATCCAGGGACGAGATTCAGATGAAGTTGCTCAGCCGGACGAACGGGCAGCCCAGGTCCTCCCTTTCCTCCTCAGGCTCCACCCCTTCCTCCCCCTCTCACCCAATCAGCATGTCCACTCGCCCTGGAAACACCCAGAGCCCCGCCCACAAGCTGGGGGGCGGGGTGAAGAAGGTGACAGGCGTCGGCGGGACCACCTATGAGATTTCAGTCTGAGTTTGACGGGCGGCCACTCCGACTAATGGTGTCAGGCGTTGGAGGTGAAGGAGGGGTCAGAGATGAACTGATGCTATTTCTGCCTCTCGGACCCTTCAGGAGAGAGGAAAGCTTTTAATGAACAGACATTTTAAAAGTTGCTCTTCTTCCAAATGCGATGGACTCCGGACTTCCTCTCTCGTTCAGAGACCTCCAGTCAAGGAACTACAGAACTAATCAGGAGGAAGTTGTTTCAGTCACATTCAAGAACACAAAGCACCATTATGACATGGTGGGCGTATGGGCCAAGGGATCCAATCATACCCCTTAAGAGGCGGGACTCTTTGACAATCCACCAATTTCTGGGCGGGTTGAACTCTGTGGGAATGATTGAGTGACAGTTATGACTGGGTTTGCCTTTTATTGGATAAAACAAGGAAGATCAATATGGCTGCGTTTACACAGGCAGCTGGATTCTGATCTTCTTTTTTTTTACCAATCAGATCAGCTCTGAAAAAGAGCTGATGTAAAAGGATCTGATTGAGCAAAATAAATCTTAATTGGGCTGCCTGTGTAAAGTCCTTTTTTTAAAGAAAAGAAATGTACTTTCATTCATCCATAAATGTGTAATGATTCTCTCTGTACAGAATTATATGGTTTGGAATTTATGATTTCCTCCAATCAGTGGCATTTAAAGGTTACAGCGGCACGCTCCGGCCACTATTGACCACTGTGATTGGCTAGTGATCTCGCTGCCATTCTCTCTCGACCAATCAGAAATGGAGATGCTAAACTGTAGTAGACAGCAGGGTCATTGGTAGAGTTTGTTTTGCCCGGCTCAGTGCCCCGGGTGGGTGGAGATTTCACTTAAGGACCAATGGAATGGTTAAAATATATATATATTGCTGGGTCTGTACTTTAAAGATGTAGCGGCCTTTTCTAAACAAACTTTGGAGCAATGGCCTTGAAAATCAAGGAGAGAAGTGTTTTTTTTATTTTTATTTTGCATATTTAATTTCAAAATGTTATTTTATATGAATTTCTCTCTCTCTATATATATATATATATATATATATATATATATATATATATATATATATATAGCTGTTGGTAAGATCAAGATTTTTTTGAATGGCCTGATAGGGTTTTTCTGGTTTGAGTTAATTTCAGAATTGTAACCAAAACAGGGGAAAACTGTTGCCGTGTTCATGTTCAAGTCGGAACTTGGACATTTCTGACTTGCTAACTGGCTAACAAGTGCCGCGTTTAACCAGTTAGCAAGTCGAAAATGTCAGTTTCCTAGTTCCCGATTTAGAGCTAGAGCGCGGCTCAGTTGTATTGATGGCTGCACCAGCCAATCGGAGGCTGGGTTTTGAGTCTTCAGCCAAAGAGAGTAGCTGGACAATGTTATATGGTTCAGCTAATGGGAACCAATGTATATGATAAAAGGCGATGTAGCATTTTAAAGTCCTTTGATACACAGTAAACCACTCGACTTCTCGTGGGGCATATTTCAGAGACAAGTTATCGTTGTACCTTCTGGTTGTTTACTTCTGAGCTTTGTAATAATTTGTCTGAAATGGCACCCTATTCACTATATATATAGTGCACCACTTTTGAGCAGGACCTATAAGGAATAGGGAGCCATAACACACACAACCAATGTTTCGTTTTATTGGTCCAGATAATGACGTCTCCGGTTGCCACTAGCTGACCTATCTGGAAACTAGCGAGGATCACATGCTTTGCCGTGACCAATCCGTAGAGAGCAAGAGATTCATTTCAGCCTACTCTTTTATTCGTTAACGGTTAAACCAATGAGATGAACAGCTGAAAAAAAAGTCAGTAACATCCTTTTTTATATTTATTTTTTACTTTCCTTTGCAAGATTTTTAGGACACTTTACAGGGCATTGCTATAAACCGACAGTTTGTTTGACCAGTCAGGAGCGTAGAATGAAACTAAATGGGCTAGGACTAAAAGAGCACGTCGCCCAATAAGGCAAAGACGTTTGACTGCCATCAGGAACAGCCAATGCCCTTCCAGATGTTTAGACAAGTACGAGCCCGGGACTTGGGTGTTTTGAAATAAAAATAAAAAGATATGTACTATATAGCTGTGTGTGTGGGCGTGTGCGTCTGTGAGTGTGTGTTTGAGCATTGGTAATAAAGTATTTAAAACCAAAGGCAGTGTGCTTTGTTCTGTTTGTAGTTGACGTTTCTTATGTCTGGTAATGCAGAACACAGGCTAGATTGTGGGGTTTACTGTAAGTAGAGAGAGGAAACCGCCACTGATGGAGCTCAAAGCTTCGTCTCACCTCCCTCCGTAACTCTTAAATACCGTCACTACCACAATGTATCAGAAGGTGGTGCCAAAATGCAGGTTGTGAATATTGTGTCACCATAACGTTCATGTTACAAATACGCTTATGTGATTATATTACTGTTGCGCGATGTAAAATGTAAATTAGACTGAATTTAATAATGTACACTTTTATTGCATTAAAAAAAAGTCAGACGCCCCTAGGGGTTTCATATCAAGCAGGAGGCAGATTCACACATACACAGAATCAATCGACACATTCTGAACGCAACGTTGAGACAGCAGGATTCTACAGTAACCAAGGGAATGTCAAACGGGTCAAATGTTCTGCTACTTCACCTCAATTTACACAATTCTCTCTGCACTGGTGTAAAAATGTGTTTAGTCAACAATTCACAAAATGACAACTGGGTTAAAAAAAAGACAGTGTTTAGACAGAAGCCAGCCCTGAAATGGGAGCTTTTGAAAGTAAAAATGTAATTCTACCTATTGCCCAGGACAACAAAAAAAACACTGGTCTAGTTCTCACATGGAATTAGCATTAATAGCCAAATGCTCTCCATCCTCATCTTTCCCCTCAGCATCATCTTGAACTGAAAACTATGATTAGGTGACAAAAGAACTCACAAACCACTATTATGGAAGGAAAATAAACAAAAACACTTGCTAATATTTTTTTCTAAATTCCCTCTCAAAGACAGCATTTTGGGACAGAGGCCGTGGTTCATATATATACACACACCCCCCCCTACCTTATCATTATGGACCCAGTTGGAGGTAGGTAGATGGCGTGAAATGTTTGACCATGGCTTAGCCAATAAAGTAGACATGCAGCCTTTGACAGCAATTGGCTAACGAAGGAGACATTTGAGCCAATCAATGCCTGGCGCGTTGGTCCAATAGGAAACATTGCCAGCTCAATGGCACCATATCCCTACTGTTGACTAGTGCACTTATAAAAGGGAATCGGTTGCCATTTCCGACAAAAGCCAAAGTAACTTCCGTTCAACGGGTGCATGCAATTTGGCCGCACCAAGCATGGACTGGACAGAGTAAATTCACTCTCATATCCCAAATGGGACAAAGTTCTAAATCGAGTGAAACACTATGAACGGAGTGCATCGTTGTAGTGTGCCAAGATTAAGCCTAAATCAAATGCACTCAAATTGTTTAAGTCATAAAGTACACCCTTCTCCCTATATTAGAGCACTACTTTGTGGTATTGCACTGTATTAGATAATAGAATGCCATTTGGGACACAGCCAATGATGAGCATAGAGGTCCTCCAGGGAACTGGTGGAAAGATCAACATAACTGTCATAGGTGCGATGGAGAGACGTAAAAATCGAACTGTACAGTGTAGATTTAAATGAGTTAATATTGAGTTAATCGTCATAATACAATTATTTTGCAACTCACATCTTGTTGCATACAGTATATAGCAAAACAATAAAAAGGACTCATAACAATCATGTTTGTTCCCTCGATCGAACAGCACACCCCCTCCGGCATCAGCATAACGCCACCTAGTCCCATTGAGACGCCACGCCGTTCTTCAGAGGCCGCTACCCCCGACAATTCTATTTGTCCTTCTTGGTCTCGGTCTCCTCCTCCTGGGCGTCGACCTCGGGCTCCTCCTCTTCGGGCACGGGCGGGAACTGGGATTCGTTGATCTTGTCGCCCCGGTCTCCCTTGGACTTGTTGAGTTTCTTGGACTTCTGGTAGAGCTCGTTCAGGTTGAACTCCCGGATGATGTTCTCCTGTTGAGAGTAGGATTGAGTGCGAGAGAGAAAGAGAGCGTGTGCATGTCAGAGTTTCCGGACATTTAGACCGGCAGCATTTTTTCATTTACAGGACATTGAGAAATTGACGGGACGTATCTCCATTGGGTGCTTAACCGTCCACACGCGGCGCTCAGAAAAGACGGAAACCACATTTTGAATATGGCCGTTCATATTAACAGAACATGCAAGTTGAGGACGCCACGACGCGAGGTCCTTCTTACCCGAATTCTGATGGGCACTGAGGATGTTAGAACAACAGCGAGACGGGTAAGGAACAGCAGAATCACTAGCCTACATCAAATAGCAGAAAAGTTGACCTATTCTATTAAAATCACCTTGTCGAGAAAGAATGAACCTATTCCAAAACAGACTCTGGGACGGTAAGATCCCAAATTCATACAACCAGTAAGCCTAGGCTAAGTTTAAGCAATGAGTCCGATGCAACTGATCAGAACGTTTAGTACAAAACATTGATCAACTATTATTTCTTTACATTTTAAGCGCAGCGATGCACACGAGGCATTTCCACACAAATGCTTGTTCCACAATGCAATTAGAGGGGAAAACACCGTCGTCAAAAGGGCACCGCACACGTGAGCCATTTCATGTGACGGAGATGGAAACATTTAGATAGAGGGGGGGAATCTAATATCCAACAACTAGCTTTGGGTTGCTAACACGGCCAGGATTCTGCCTTTGGCTACTGGTCTATGAAAGAATGTTGATATAAAATAATTGCCTCCACAAATATGGTCTGACTTTGACTAGGCTACTTTGAAGCAAGGTCAGACATGCCTCAATATGCATTAAAGTGTTCAGGTTTCGATTAAGCATACGTTTTCAAAAAATGCATACTGCCTCCAGCTCATTGCAAAGTGCTGTGCGACGCACTTAAAAGCACGACCTTCCATTGCCCATTTATGCATTTGCTGTTTGAGATGCTGTGGCAGCAGCTCTCGCCGTGTCCGACAGATTTTTCAACTCAAAGGCTCTGCATCCTATATGCGTGTGATAAAATACACAATGAATATACTGTACACCAAGTTATGCAAATTAACTTATAGACCGATAAGTATGACCAGTCTACTGGTATTTCCATCAATGAATAGGCTAAAAAGCATTATTTCGCAATGGGATTTTTCCCTCCCCCAGAGGGAGAGGCTGGTGCCAAATTTATTCATCTGCTTTTCTATTCATTTACTTTTTTTTTTTTTTTTTTTCATTGGCTAAAACACTGCCATTATCAGCTAACGGAAACCCTGGTGCGTGTGTGTGTGTTCTGCTCTGAAGCCACTCGTCTCACCTCAGTGAAGCTCCAGGACACGGCCCTACACTTCTTGTCCACCTGGGGGCGTCTCATCACCTCCTTGCCCCCCTGGAACAGCACCAGCGAGGGCAGCTGCTTGGAGAGGGGAGAGGTACTCACCTTGTACCTGGAGAAGAGGGATGGAGGGAAGGGAAGCTATTAAAACGGTGTTTCAAATCATAGCCGTCCAATCAGAGCACTACTTCACCAAAAAAATATAATCTACCCGCAGAGAGGGCGAATGAGAAAAGGGACCTACTTCTTAGACACGTCTCCATACCGCCCGATGTCCACCTTCCCAAACTTGAGCCCAGCGCAGTTATACCTGTAACCAACAAACACAGCAATAGCATTACCACCATTACCACCGACATGTGGGCGCTTCGTTTGTAATGCACGGTCTGTTCTCCCAAGTTGATGCGCAAGAGACCAAACAGCCTCGGAACACACGCTCAGATAGATCATGTTCGAGCCTCGGGTTGGACAGTGAGACCCACGCTCAGATAGATCATGTTCGAGCCTCGGGTTGGACAGTGAGACGCACACGCTCAGATAGATCATGTTCGAGCCTCGGGTTGGACAGTGAGACACACACGCTGGCACCTGCAGGCGACGTGCAGATGTTTCATTTCTCTCTCGTTCCGTCATGGCTGAAGCCAGCGCCAATTCATCCTATTCGTGTGTCCAGGTTAAAACGTGGGACATCCCTCATTATAAACAAACAGTCGGTTAAATTCATGGTTAACGCACCATTTTCACATCTATTTAGTAGCGATTTAATAGACGAAACAACAATGTCATTGAACTAATTGACTGGCCAGAGATCAGGGCTTTCCTCAGAAAAGACGCAGTGAAAGCTGCTAGTATTTTGAACAACAAATGTCAGTCAAAATGATTGACGAAATCAAAATGAGTCGGCTGTATGTTGACGTGCAATTCATAACTTGTATTTAACCCGGGTCCCACCAGTAGTAGTAGGCCAACCGAGACGGAATGCGTTTGAAGTGATGACGCGCCACCGAGGAACAGCTAGGATGCCGAGCAAAGTATCTCGCCAGTGGCACGCACACACATCGTGTCGGGGGTTTTCGTGGCCGCCAGACGAGACAGTCGAAGGAGGATGCGGTGAGCGAAGTTACTGGGCTCAAATTTGACCAAGCTTGATCGACATAGATTGATGAATCTAATTGGGAATGTTATGACATTTTTTCCATTTTGATGATGATAGGCTATAGTCTATGGCTGGATTTATACAAGGCCTAATCATATTAGTATGGATATATTGTTAGCGGCTATAGAGATGCATTCAGGTAATGAACTCATTATTACACGTCAACATTTTAATTTGATTACAATTATTTCATGTCAATCGTTCTTGAATTAGATGTATTATTATTATTTCTTTTTTAAATAGTCCACTCTATTACCCTATACATCACATTAAATTACGAGATTGGATGGCACTCTTTTTTTTCTTTTTATCAGGAATAATGAATCTGTCACAAGCAATACCTCCCATCACATTTCATTTCTCATGGTTATGACATCGTAACATCTACATTATTTTAAAGAAGAAAATATAGTGTAGGTTTTCCCATGGAATAATCTAACTCCTGAAGCCTAAAAATAAAATAATGCACAAAGTGCCTAGGACACGGTGGTAAAGTACTGTTATTGTTTATAACCACTTAATGTCATTTAATTATTTTATTCTGCTCGCTCGCCTCACTTTTCTGAGGGGGGGGGGGGGGGGGGGAATCCATTAAACAGTGAATCAATTTTGTCTGGCCTAATAGGGCCATATGAGTGGTCTGTTGTGACACAATTCAGGAGAGGATAGTAGATTAAAGCCAAGGATTTATGACGCAATGCATTAAAATGGCGGCTTTTGTCGTGTAGAGTGAAGATTAGCCGTCGTCTTACTTGAGGGAGAGGTCTGCGTAGACGGCGGCAAAGGACTGACACTCTGGGGACCAGTTTGCGAAGAACTCAACGATCCACGTCACTCTATTGTCCCTCTCCAACTCGTCCTGCAAACCCCGGGGGCACAAGTCAGCCATCGATTTCACTAAACGTTACATTTCAAATCGATAGAAAATGTCCATTTTGAAATGACATGATTAAAAACACACTTTCAACTGAAATGTCAATAACAATCTAACTGGTGTCATCTTCTGCGATCATGTGAAAGTATGATTTGTGATACACCCATCGGTGTTATTTTCTCTCTATAACACACCATTACTATGGCAATGGTAATATGGTCTGTTACAGTAGGGCCTTAAGAGGTACTCACGTCTATGGTCTTGTCACTGAAGTACTTGATGTACTCTGGGCCCATGTAGAGAGGAGGCTTACAGGTCATCAGGAACACTGGAACACATAAATCAGCCAGTCAGTGAGTAGAAGGAAGGGCAACGATCCAATCAGAAGGCCGAATGAGGGGTCATCAGGTTATAGGTCATGTCATCTAACCAGGCATTTACCGGTTTAATTAATTACCACAACAGTAGAGGAGCGTGTGTGTGTGTCTATGTGTGTATCCATGTATGTACAGTTGAAGTCAGAAGTTTACATACAACATAGCCAGATTAATTTAAACTCAGTTTCACAATTCCTGACATTTAATCCTTGTAAAAATTCCCTATCTTAGGTCAGTTAGGACCACCACTTCATTTTAAGAATGTGAAATGTCAGAATAGAGAGAATGAATTATTTCAGCTTTTATTTCTTTCATCACATTCCCAGTGGGTCAGAAGTTCACACACTCCATTAGTATTTGGTAGCATTGCCTTTAAATTGTTTCATTAACTTGGGTCAAACGTTTCGGGTAGCCTTCCACAAGCTTCCCACAATAAGTTGGGTGAATTTTGGCCCATTCCTCCTGACAGAGCTGGTGTAACTGAGTCAGGTTTGTAGGCCTCCTTGCTTTTCAATTCTGCCCACAAATGTTCTATAGGATTGAGGTCAATGCTTCGTGATGGCACCTTTGGAGGTCTACAATTTTTTTCTGAGGTCTTGGCTGATTTCTTTGATTTTCCTATGATATCAAGCAAAGAGGCACCGAGTTTGAAGGTAGGCCTTGAAATACATCATCAGCTACACCTCCAATTGGCTCAGATGATGTCAATTAGCCTATCAGAAGCGTCTAAAAGCTTCTAAAACCATTACATAATTTCCTGTAAACTGTAAACTTCTGCCATACTGGAATTGTGATACAGTGAATTATAAGTGAAATAATCTGTCTGTAAACAATTGTTGGAAAAATGACTTGTGTCATGAACAAAGTAGACTTGCCAAAACTATAGTTTGTTAACAAGAAATTTGTGGAGTGGTAGAAAAACTAGTTTTAATGACTCCAACCTAAGTGTATGTAAACTTCCGACCTCAACTGTATGTGTGTGTATGTATAAACAAAGTGTGTATGTATGCACACCTTGTGTAGTGCAAGCATGTGTACTGACCGATGCAGAGGGTGAGGTAGAGCAGGCCCATGCGGATGTCCAGTCTGAAGAAGAGGATAACGTTGGCCACCTTACTGAAAAGAATGATGTTCCCCACATGCTGTTCCACCGTTACTGAGACAACGAGAGATGGAGAGTTGGGGTTAAATCGAGTAAAACAACTATTCTATGCAATTCTATTGCATAGGCTAAGGACAATTTGAAGGTCGAGGACAATAGTGCACGTGGGGAAGAGGAAACAAAGATGATAACATTGACAAAGAGCAATAACATTGAGAGAGAACAGATGGGAATAGAAGACTAGAACAAACGGAAAACCATAGAGTGATAAAGGAGTGATATGGGAAAAAAAAGTGAATAGTGTAAAAACAATTTGGAGTCTGAGACAGGGGGACAGTTTGTAGTTGAGGCCTAACAAGTGAGGGATTCACTTTAGGGAGGAGGGAGAGACAGGCAGATGAAAGACCAAGGGAGTGCCAACAACAGGGCTAACGTAACGTAAACATCACAAGGTCAACAGACATTTCTTCCCATGAACGATCTGTTAAAACAGTCCGTTTTACAACACTAAACTACTCATTTAAATAGGGCTGTGTGGACAAGACATTTGCCATAGCAGATTAGTTGAATACCTACAACAATAACATCAATATACAGCAGTAACCCAGAACAAACAAAACAACGTTGGCTCTACACTAAACGAGTTGTTCAGACAAAGTTGAACTGTCTGAAATGTTAACCTTGTGGATACAAAGGTGAAACTTCGCTAGCAATGTGTGTGGGTACTTCTTGTTTTACTGAAATGGGTAACCATGTCATGTAAAACAAAAATGTCTGCTTGCCGAAGGAGACCCCTAGCTCCAACTGAGGGGCGTTTCCAATAGATACAACAGCTTCAAAATGGCCTATATCATAAACATTCAATCAAAACAAAAATGTGCTTTTTTTGTTCTTCATTTAAGTTTAGGGATAGGCATAAGGTGGGCAGCGTGGTTAAGGTTAAAATCAGATTTTAAGAAGATAAATTGTAGAAATATGCAGGGTTTATGACCTCAGCCACCCAAGCCACACTCTGTTCTCCCTTTTCATACTTTTCACATCTGTGACCCTGTGCATGTGACTAATAAACTCTAAAACCCTATGTGGCTAGTGATGGGAGATGGGGGGGCAGTTTTCTAATGGTTAAACACAGGTGGGTACAACTCTGCTAATGATTAACCTGGTTCAGGGCTGATACTTACTAGCTCTTCTGTTTTTCATCATGACGATGGCACTGAGGAACATAAGAATCTCCACTTCTCTCTGTGGAACATGATAACAGAGTAAACATACAGTTTATAAAAGGTGGATACCTAGTCTGAATGCATCCACCTTGTCAGCTCGGGGATTCGATCCAGCAACCTTCCGGTAACCACTAGGCTACCTGCGGCTCCAGTACTAGCTAGGAGGCTAAACAAGGCCTGCTACTAACTCCAGCATTGCCGGTGTCATCCTGTTGTTTTTAAGGTGGTTTTGGTGCATGCACTCATGGTGGTAGTGGCACTTTCTGCCCGAGAAAAAAATCAAGGCCCTGGTAGCCTAGTATCAGAGGGGGTTCGCACCTGCTAACTCCCCAGTATATTCACCCTTTGCGCGGTTCTGTCTCATCACCTGCCTGCTACTTTCCGATCTCGGTTCGGGTTACAGTCTATATCACTTTTCAATGTCGAACCCAGGCCAACTCCCATCGAATTGCAATGGACATTCATGTAGCTAGCGTCAGCTAGCTAACGGAACACCCCACTCTGTCATCACATGTAGCATAGGATGGCTACGTTAACTAGCTCGTTGTCAATCTAACGTATCTCTATATTTTTCAATCCCAATTTGTTACACCATCCACTACTGACCCAGTCAAAATCGCAGGGATTGCCATCCTCTCGTTGTGTCGAAAGATGTTCGCAGATGCCTGGCGTCTTGCGGATAATGAGAAACCCGATTGACATGAACAGAGACGCGACATAGTATGGCTTTAGCAACCACTTGTACACCTGCGGCAAGTGGTAGAGGAATGCGAGGAGTGGTGTTAGCAACGCCATTTTCTAATTTAGATATACAAATAAAATAAAACAGCCGGAGGAATAGAAGATGAGGCCGCCTGGAGCAATGCGAAACTCGTCGTGATGCGACTCGCAGGATAGATTTCCAGTCGGCCAATGCAAATTAAAGGGGAGGAAGGATGGTGCGGAGGTCACTGCGGACGAATCCTTGGAAATGGTCCCGCCTCCTTTGTGAAATGGTGGTGATTGGCCAGTTGAAAAAAATCAAAGGAACGATGATTGGTATACATTTTGCAAAAGAGGAAGGACTAATGAAAGACCAGGCTCCTCCCTTTTCTTCATATGGGAAAAAAATAGCCTTTTTGGAAATACTTTGTACGTACAGGGCTTGTTCAACGTTACAGCCGACAGTGGAGGCAACTGCCGACGGACTCCCCCAGTGGTGGGAAAACTACCGAAATGTCATACTTGAGTAAAAGTATTGATACCTTAATAGAAAGTTACTCAAGTAAAAGTGAAAGTCAGCCAGTAAAATTCTACTTGAGTAAAAGTCTAAGTGTTTTTGGTTTTAAATATACTTAAGTATCAAAAGCGAATGTAATTGCTGAAATATACTTAAGTATCAAAAGTAAAAGTATAAATAATTTGACATTTCTTATTTTAAGCAAAGCAGATGACACCATTTAATGTATTTTTAAATGTATTAACCAGGTAGGCTAGTAGAGAACAAGTTCTCATGTAACATCTGCGACCCGGCCAAAATAAAGCAAAGCAGTGCGACACAAACAACAACACAGAGTTACGCATGGAATAAACAAACATACAATCAATAATAGAATAGAAAAGGTCTATATATAGTGTGCGCAAATGACGTAGGATAAGGGAGGTAAGGCAATAAACAGGCCATAGTGGCGAAATAATTGCAATATAGCAATTAAACACTGGAGTGATAAATGTGCAGAAGATGAATGTTCAAGTAGAGATACTGGGGTGCAAAAATAACAGTATGGGGATGAGGTCGTTGGATGAGCTATTTACAGATGGGCTCTGTACAGATGCAGTGATCTGTGAGCTGCTCTGACAGCTGGTCACACTCCAACACATTATTAACAAAAGATGCATTTGTGTTTAGTGAGTCCGCCAGGCCAGACGCAGTAGGGATGACAACGTGTTCTCTTGAAAGTGCATGAATTTGACAATTTCCCTGTCCTTCTGAGCATTCAAAATGTATTCGAGTACTTTTGGTTGCCAGGGAAAATGTATGGAGTAAAAATTACAATATTTTCTTCAGGAATGTAGTGAAGTAAAAGTAAAAGTTATCAAAAATATAAATAGTAAAGTAAAATACAGATACTCTAAAAAACTACTTAGGTAGTACTTTCAAGTATTTTTTACTTAAGTACTTTACACCACTGGTGGAAAGTCTTCCCAGAAGAGTGGAGGCTGTTATAGCAGCAAAGGGGGGACCAACGCCATATTAATGCCCATGATTTTGGAGCGAGATGTTTGACAAGCAGGTGTCCAGAAACATTTGGTAATATGGCTTTTTTGAGGGGGCTTGGCTTCCTCAGTGATTTTACCAACACACGGCTACAGATCATATAACATATTCTAAGATGGTTAATAATTTGGGTCATGTAGCCTATTTTAATCATCATGGAGCACAGTCCATACATAGCAGTTTAAACGTGGAGCCTGGTGCACAGTTCAGAACGACTGGACCGGACCGTTGTCATCACAGTCCATGAATAGTGAGGATTATTAGGGTAGATTTATAGGACTTCTGTTCAACCCCATTGTACACTTTTCTCACCTGAACAATTGGAGGAGGAATCCAACCACTGTATTTTTGATTCACCAATACATTTAGTGCGTAAAGGCTCTCCAATCCTGCTGTTTTGCTTGTTATTTTGGCATTAATAGGTGTCACATATCAGTTTGCAAACAATGTAAAAAATAAACTCAAATCATTGAGTTAATAAAAGGTGCATACGAACATGGCTACTTTTTTTGCATTTTCAAGCAAGGCAGCTCCAAAATGCAGGTGTTTCAGCCTAGCTTAGTGCTTTCTGTGGTGGTGGGGCAAGCCAGCAGAAAATATGGAGTGTTGCGCCGTGATTGGCTCAGTGTTCTGTTACTCGTGGGGACACTACGTCACCACCAAGTCATATGGGTAGAGCTAAAAAAAATTAGCCCCATGAGTTCTGCCGTAGAGTTACATTAGAAGTGCCCATCCAAGAAGGCTCAAAGTCATTGGCCACAGATAGATAGATATCAAATCATGTTATATTTATAATAGCTTTGATTAAACTGATTGGACTCAACATCATACTTCAAAATCTTAGCTAGCAAGTTAGCAGTCATCATCATGAATCAAGTAGACAATCTACTGGCAAATCCTTTTCAATCCTTGTCATATGAAGAGAAATTAGAGATAAAATGTCTCGGTGCTCATCAGCCATTGGACATAAATATTACACAACAAGTCGGAAGTCGCAAATTCAACAATGGGTGGTTTGGAAGGAAGCATTTCTGCAACTGCTCAAGTTCTTTCCCTTGGTCATGCCAGAGGTGGATGTTTTGTACAACATAATGCAGAAAAGAACCACTGATGCAGCAGGAATCGCCGGAGCAGTCAACAACTTCAAGGTGAAAATTATAAACATTTGCAAGCAAACTTAAGTTGGTGGACAGCTCATTTCCCCTCCAGTATGTACATTCCTTTCCAACCGCAGAACTCCAGCGTGTCACCAAGCTATGGCCTGTGGGCAACCAGGAGAAGCTGAAAACAGAGCTGTCCACTCTCTACCAGCATCATGAGCTGGACACTGGAAAGACAGCACTTTCTTTGTGGAAGTAACTCTATGAGAACAACCTGCAGGAGGTCTTGTCTGAGACGGTCTCTCTTCTCAAAATCATCATCACCACTCCGATGACAACCGTCGAGTCACACAGAAACTTTTCCACCCTTAAAAGGATAAAAACCTTCACACACACACACACACAACTCCAGGGGCCAGTAAAGGTTAAATGCATTGGCCATGCTGTCAGTCCAGCATGATTTCATCCCGAGAATGCCAGGCTTTGATAACAAAGTAAATGAGAAGTTTGCCCACAAGAAGGACCGCTGTGCCAACTTCCTGTCCAAGTGAGCACAACACAATAATGGCGAGTCCATAAATATGTCTAGTATCCTGCTGCATAAGTGATGTAATATGCCAGGGACATATGTTACTGTAGCTACGAAATTAATACTAAGTGTATGTTGTGTAGTAAGTAGTTAGTAGTCTATGTGTCTCACCCTAAGAATGTGGTCCCTTTCCCTCTTCAAACTTATCCTACTGTTCTGACTTAGCCATGGTATTTTTGGTATTTTATTAGGATCCCCATTAGCTGTTGCTAAAGCAGCAGATACTCTTCCTGGGGTCCACACAAAACATGAAACATTACATAATACAGAACATTAATAGACAAGAACAGCTCAAGAACAGCTCCACGTGATGGTGCACATGTAGCCTATAGCCTGTTTTAGAGAAATGTAATGATCTAATATTCTAAGAGGTTTCATTGTCTGCGTATGTGCCCCCGTTCTTTATCCCACGATTCTGACTTGGTGTACAGAGAGAATACTGTAAGAGCGGCCCATGTTCTGAATTATGCCTCTCTCAATTTCAAAAGTGCTGAACAAATAGGCGGCATATAGGTTACATTCGTCTCAGCTCGCTCATGTCTAAATCAAAATTACTCCTTGCCTCTTAACGGATTATATATATGCCATTGCCATAGTTTGTACATCTGCATTGTTATATTGCTTATACTGTATAGGTCTATCACATAAGTATCTTATTAATAATTTTAGGCAGTTTTAGAATGAGGAATTTAATTGTTTTTCTTACTTTGTGTGTTATAATTAGCTAGGGTGCTTTTCTCCACGAGAAGGGTGGTAGGTTACAGACCCAACAACATTATATTATAGTATCCCCTCCTCGTAACCATGTTTGCCAGTGACAGTCTCTTCCCATTCAAATACTCCCATTCCAAAAAGTTCAGTAATAGACCCATGTAATTCCAGTTTATTTTGTGAGGGTTGTTTTGTTTGTGCAATGCGCTCTCAGTGCGTCTGTATACTGTCTCTAAAAGTGGATCCTCGTGATTGTATTGTTCTTCCTTTTTAGACCACTGTCACGCCCTGACCTGAGATATCTCTGTTTTCTTTATATTTTGGTTAGGTCAGGGTGTGACTAGGGTGAGTACGCTAGTTTTTGTATTGTCTAGGGTTTTTGTATGTCTCGAGTTTTGTAGGTCTAGGTAATTTGTATGTTTATGGTGGCCTGATATGGTTCCCAATCAGAGGCAGCTGTTTATCGTTGTCTCTGATTGGGAATCATATTTAGGTAGCCATTTTCCCTTTTGTGTTTGTGGGTTCTTGTCTATGTGTCATTGCCTGTCAGCACTCTTTTGTATAGCGGTTTGTTATTTTGGTTAGTTTGTTCAGTGTTCATTCTTAAATTAATAAAGAATGTACGCATACCATGCTGCGCCTTGGTCTGATTCATACGACGAACGTGACAACCACAAAGGCCTAATAAAATACATTGAATGATATGCTAACTGCTGAGTCTGGGACGTTCTCTCTCTCTCTCGCTCTGTGGTGACTTAAAGAGTAAAGTTAAGGCCTCAACATCTTGCTGAATTGATCTGAACTAACATCTATTTGAATTTCTGTCGCTGTCCATTTTGAAATTGTTGAACGAATAGGTCTACCTCGTCGCAGCTCATTTGCTTGCACTTGCTTATGCTTAGAGTTAAGTGCTAATTATAAAAGAACAAACATTGTGAATTTACTGAATATAAATGTAATAATGTTTGTATGGTTCAAAAGTCCAAACTCATGTCGACATTCATTATTATTGATTGAGAATGTGGTTCTTATCCAGTTACACAAATCCACAAGGAGTCAGTAGAAACCATATTTAAGCAAATCGGCCATAAGCTCCCCTGTTGGGACAGCTTTATGTAGACCCTAAATGTTTGTGGGCACCATTTGTCACAGTTATAGTGCATTTAATGTATTGTTAATAATTGCGTAGTGGCTTCGCTGGCATGCATCTAAAAAAAAAATATTGACATGCTAAAATCGCCACTGAGCTCAAGGGTAGGCAACCCTGTTCCAGGAGTTCGCATGTACTGCAGGATTTTGTTCCCAACTACACACCACACCAGACCAACTGAGCTAATTAATCAGTTCAGTGATTGTCTAAATTCAAAACACCTGGTCTTCCAGGTTGGTTAAATCAAAAAACATGACGCTGCCTGCGGCACTCCAGGACCAGGGTTGCCTAACCCCGGTGTAGCCTTATGCACCAGTTTCAGCATAGGCTATGCTGCCTTGTATCAAATCACTGTTGTTCAGTGTACATGTTTACCTCTGCTTTGAGATTGTGAAACACTGCAAGCCCAATGCTGCCACCAATTGGTCAACTGTGATAGTTATCAGAAGAAACAGATGGTTTCTTCCCTGTTTGTGTTTGGAAATTCCAAAGGGACATTATAAAGAAACATCTTATTATTCTGATACCTTACAGAGTATGTTCATATAGAAGAGTAATTATGGCATAACAGAGACCTCTGCTGGCAGGTTTTTCAGTGGAGCTTTGGCGAGAATGCACTGAAGATGAAGTGGGAAAATGTACCGCTCGTCTGAAGAAGAGGACCAAAGCGCAGCGTGGTACGTGTTCATGATATTTATTTAAACTGAAACAAACTAACAAAGTGGCGCAAAACGAAACAGTTCTGTCTGGTAAAGACAAAACGACTACCCACGAAACACAGGTGGGAAAAGGCTGCCTAAGTATGATTCCCAATCAGAGACAACGATAGACAGCTGTCCCTGATTGAGAACCATACCCACACAAAACATAGAAAACAGAACATAGAATGCCCACCCAAATCACACCCTGACCAAACCAAAATAGAGATAAAAAGGCTGTCTCAGGTCAGGGCATAACAAAAAGGAAGGAAGAATGAAAGAAACTGTATAAGAGGTGAGGTGTATAATCTTAATACTCACCCATATTTTAATGTCACATTTCACAACACTAACTATTGTTCCGAAGTAAAAGTTCAAAATTTAATTTTACATTTTCATTTGAACTATTTTTCTATTTCTTGTCATTTGAAGTTGATATACCCTTTATATAACCTGTTCAAATAATGTTTTTCCTTCTTTGAAAGCATACTCCTCTGAAAAATATGTTGTTAGTGTCAGTTGCAATGAAAGCATCCGTGACAGATTTCCACTTTTTTATTAATTGGCCTACACTGATTCAATGCTAGTTGAGTTACGTGATTAACCCAATTCTACTTTCAGTTCAGTTATCTTTCCAAACATAAAAAGATGAGGGCTTTGTACCAATACTTTAAAGGTGCCCACCAGAAAGCATTGCTGCCGCTATTTCGACATCATTCCGGCCCTAGAGCGGAAATGCTTGTTTAGGTTCAACATCCAAAGAATGACACAGGCTACCTATACATATTCATGCATTGGGGGTGGGAAAGAACATTGTGGTGATTCCCATGTGGAGTGGAGAAACATCAACAAATAGGGCACAGACAGCTGTCAGTGTAGCTAGCTAGCATGCTAACCTTAGCTATCTTTCTAACCTTATCTAGCTAGCTAATGTTATCTGTTGCTGCTTTTTTGTAAATACACCATATTCAGAAGATTACCTTGACGAAAAAAGATTGCAGTGTAACTGCAGTAACTTTGCAGTATAACTGCAGTTATTAGACTATTCAACCTCTCTTTCGTGTCGTCTGAGATCCCCAAAGATTGGAAAGCTGGCGCGGTCATCCCCCTCTTCAAAGGGGGAGACACTTTAGACCCAAACTGTTATAGACCTATATCCATCCTGCCATGCCTTTCTTAAATCTTCGAAAGCCAAGTTAATAAACAGATCACTGACCAGTTTGAATTCCACCATACATTCTCCACTCCGCAATCTGGTTTCCAAGCTGGTCATGGGTCGGCATCGATATCATAACCGCCATCGATAAAAGGCAGTACTGTGCAGCCGTCTTCATTGACCTGGCCAAGGCTTTCGACTCTGTCATTCACCAAATTCTTATCGGCAGACTCAATAGCCTTGGCATCTCAAATGACTGCCTCGCCTGGTTCACCAACTACTTCTCAGATAGAGTTCAGTGTGTCAAATTGGAGGGCCTGTTGTCGGGACCTCTGGCAGTCTCTATGGGGGTGCCACAGGGTTCAATTCTCGGGCCGACTCTCTTCTCTGTATATATCAATGATGTTGCTCTTGCTACGGGTGATTCTCTGATCCACCTCCACGCAGACAACACCATTCTGTATACTTCTGGCCCTTCTTTGGACACTGTACTAACAAACCTCCAAACGAGCTTCAACGGCATACAACACTCTTCCGTGGCCCCCAACTGCTTTTAAATGCTAGTAAAACTAAGTGCATGCTCTTCAACCGATTGCTGCCTGCACCCGCCCGCCCAACTAGCATCACTACTCTGGACGGTTCTGACCTAGAATATGTGGACAATTACAAATACCTAGGTGTCTGGTTAGACTGTAAACTCTCCTTCCAGACTCACATTAAACATCTCCAATCCAAAATTAAATCTAGAATCGCCTTCCTATTTCGCAACAAAGCCTCCTTCACTCATGCCGCCAAACATACCCTTGTAAAACTGACTATCCTACCGATCCTTGACTTCAGCGATGTCATTTACAAAATAGCCCCCAACACTCTACTCAGCAAACTGGATATAGTCTATCACAGTGCCATCCGTTTTATCACCAAAGCCCAATATACTACCCACCACTGCGACCTGTATGCTCTCATTGGCTGGCCCTCACTACATATCCGTCGCCAATCCCACTGGAGTAGCTAACACAACGTGACATTGGAACACAGGAGTGATGGTTGCTGATACTGGGCCTCTGTACGCCTATGTAGATAATCCATAAAAAATCTGCCGTTTCCAGCTACAATAGTCATTTACAACATTAACAATGTCGACACTGTATTTCGGATCAATTTGATGTTATTTTAATGGACAAAATATGTGCTTTTCTTTCAAAAACAATGACATTTCTAAGTGTTCCCAAACTTTTGTACGGTATCGTATATATAAAAATATATATATTTACAATCCCCTTATCCAAATGGCTTACTCATGTACCTAGCTCTTATCGATTTGTAAACGACAGTGCATGGATTTGAAAAATGATTTATATTGAAAAAAAAGATTAGTAGATGTTGTTCCACTCGGAACCTATAGGTTGCTCGACCTTATTCATAATTTCATCGCGTGTAAAGATGTTGGAATTGTGTGGGTGAATTAAATCAAGGTGAAAATATGGCGTATATGTAGACACACTTCCGCCACACTTTAAATTCTTTGACAGGTACTTCGGCATCTTTTCCACAGTAAAGTATATATAGCTGTGTCTTTATTCAAAATTTCAATTGTAGCCCTATGGCTTCATAATTTGCAGAGCTGAAATTTGGAGACCCATGCCAAGCTGGGTCTGAATATTAGCCACTATCGATAGCCACCGTCACTTATACCCACATACATTGAAACTGTCACTTTAGTGTTAGTTTCCTTACGTTTTGCATAATTCCATTTCCTCTGTCTCGTTCGTTCGTGTGGTTGTTCGTGAAGATCGCTAGCAATAGTGGATCATATTCCGTGTCGTGTATTCGGGTATAACAAGGGAAGCCAGGCTTCCCCCCAAAAATGTACAAAGAAAAAATACATATAAATTATTTATTTTTCTTTCAGTGTTTCATAATTTTCCTTAAATTCATAAGATGCTGAATGTTTCTCATCGGAGAAAGCATCTGAGCGAGCGAAACAGCGCCCTCTGTCTCTGTATGTGTATAAAATATATTTGGATTTGTTTCACACTTTTTTGGTTACCTCATGATTCCATATGTGTTATTTCATAGTTTTGATGTCTTCACTATTATTTTACAATGTGGAAAATAGTAAAAACTAAGAAAAACCCTTGAATGAGTAGGTGTCCAATTTTTTGTCTGGCACTGTATATACAGTATATCACAAAAGTGAGTACACCCCTCACATTTTTGTAAATATTTGAGTATATCTTTTCATGTGACGACAACACTGAAGAAATGACACTTTGCTACAATGTAAAGTAGTGAGTGTACAGCTTGTATAACAGTGTAAATTTGCTGTCCTCTCAAAATGACTCAACACACAGCCATTAATGTCTAAACCTCTGGCAACAAAAGTGAGTACACCCCTAAGTGAAAATGTCCAAATTGGGCCCAATTTGCCATTTTCCCTCCCCGGTATCATGTGACTCGTTAGTGTTACAAGGTCTCAGGTGTGAATGGGAAGCAGGTGTGTTAAATTTGGTGTCATTGCTCTCATACTGACTGGTCACTGGAAGTTCAACATGGCACCTCATGGCAAAGAACTCTCTGAGGATCTGAAAAAAAGAATTGTTGCTCTACATAAAGATGTCCTGGGCTATAAGAAGATTGCCAAGACCCTGAAACAGAGCTGCAGCACGGTGGCCAAGACCATACAGTTTAACTGGACAGGTTCCACTCAGAACAGGCCTCGCCATGGTCGACCAAAGAAGTTGAGTGCACGTGCTCAGCTTCATATCCAGAGCTTGTCTTTGGGAAATAGTATTAGTAGTAATAGTATTAGTATCTACATCTACATATGTTTCTACATATGTTACATATCCGTCCATAATATAAATCTCATGTAAATACACACACACAGAAAACAAAGACAAAACAAACAGTATTTGGTGGTTGCCGTCCAGCCCGCCCGTCAGCACAGGCTCCTCCTCCCCCTCCTCTTCCTCTGCTCCTTCCTCTTCCCCTCTGTCCACCGTTTGGAGGACCTCCCTGGGCCTGCCGCAGCTAGCCCTGTCCTTGATAGAAGGCCAGCTGTGCAGCTTGAAGTTTCACACCCTCCTTTTCCATTCTCTGTCTCATCTTATCTTCATGAGACAGTTGCTGCCTGTCAGCGTGTTTACAGTGTTCAATGACCGTCGACTGGTAGTTTCCCAGCCAATGCAGGTCGTGTTAACCTGTTTACCAAGGGCTGGCAAAAGTCCATTCATAAGGCCAGCCTTCAAGAGGCTGTCGCAGTCATCATTGCAGCTGCAATTAGTCATTGGTTTGAGCCCGCTATGCTTATGGTAGCAGGTCTCCAGCCTATGTCTGTAGTCTTCCAACTACTCTTTAGCTTTCTGCATGCAGCTATGGATAGCTGCCCAATCGGTCATGGGCGGTTAATGTTATTTTATGCCATCACACAGTGTAGTCAGTTGGCTGTGATAGGATACATCATCTCCCCAGAGGTGATTTTCATCGTATCCCCCTATCACTGATGGTCCGTACAGTTGCACCAATTTGAGTAACTATGTGGTAAAGTCCCCAGCGTCTTTTGTATGATTTGAAGTTCTTTAGCAATGTCCTTCATTTCGTCCCGTCTCCAAGTCTTCTGGATGTCAACGAGCGGGCGCCATTCATTCCTCACCAACCACAGGTCGCGGATTGGGGAACGCTACCAAAGGTGCCTGGAGAAAGGTTATGTTTGGGTCCCTTTGTGATCATTGGGTCCCTTTGTGATCATTGGGTCCCTTTGTGATCTTGGGTCCCTTTGTGATCATTGGGTCCCTTTGTGATCATTGGGTCCCTTTGTGATCATTGGGTCCCTTTGTGATCATTGGGTCCCTTTGTGATCATTGGGTCCCTTCGTGATCATTGGGTCCCTTCGTGATCATTGGGTCCCTTCGTGATCATTGGGTCTCTTTGTGATTATTGGGTCCCTTCGTGATCATTGGGTGTGTGGGACTTAGCTGCGTGGTAGGGGTCGACGTCGATGGTGGACTAAGTTTCCGGAGTCCATCAACACCAGAGAGGGGAGTCCATGTGGGCGGTGTATGGAACGTATTTCCACTGCTCATGGGCCGCCTCCGAGGGGTCTGCTGGTCCCACGGTTGTATCAGGTCCTGTTGGGGGTAGAGCTGCGACGGGGAAAACGGCTGAGCGGGTTGCTGTTGGACAACCAGGGTGGGTGCTGGTGCAGTGGACACAGGGGTATAATAGGGGGGTGGAAAGTAATCATCATCCCCGTTTCTCCTTTTCTTATCATCCTCCGTCTGTTTCTCCTTCTTACTTTCTTTCGCCATTATCCCTTTAACTTTCCTGTCTGCCCTTCTCTCTGCCTCTCTTTCCCACTTCCTAAAATCATCCCAGTCTAATATACTTGCCTTTTTATTTCTTGGTTGTCTCAAAGCGCTGTCACTTCTTCCTACATTCTGGTAATAAAGCATCACCGAATGTGCATTTTAAGGGAAAATCTGCTACCTTATGCCAGAGCGGTACCTGTTCCAGAAGGTCCCTGCCCCAATTATCTGTCATTATCTTCACCGGTCCAGTCAGCGGGCCAGACAGACATGGTTCTCCCTTGCTGCTCTTGGCTCCCACTGTGAAACTCTGTCTACACACATACACTCAGACACAACCACAAAACAATAGTGTTTCATTAGGAATGTCTTCCTTTCTTATAGTTTAAAAGGAGTAATTTCTTCTCCATCAAAATATTTGTAAATTTCTTTATGTAATTTTGGATTTTGTACCCACATGGTAGTTACCTCCTATGCAAATTTCCATGTAGGTTTTAATTTTATAGCTGGTTTCCCAATCATAACCAACTACCAGTACACTGATTAATTCATTTTCTTTTACAATGTTTTTCTAACCTGCAGGAATCATTTCTTAATTCAATATTAGGATCCGAGTTTGGAATGACATAACACATGCATTATGTTAGTAAACCATGTCATCTTATGGTCAGTTCTCTGCTCCAACAATGATGCACAAGCTGTTCCCAGAGTTTTCCCTTTAACTAAAGAGATCCTAATGTGCACAACCTGTTCCCAGAACAGGAGTTTCTGGAGGTTGTGTTTTAAAAAATCAGTCTCATCCTTAAAGTCTCTATTTGTTTGGGATGGTGTATCCGTTCATTGAAGCTCCCTGCTGGGTCCAAGGTGGGTACCGTTCAGCTCCGCTTAATCGGATTGTGGGCTCCCTGAGCCACATCTACTGTAGCCACCGTACAGTTAACATTGGTCTCTCCGGGAACGATCAGCAAGTGGAGTTAGCCATCCCATCCTCGTCGTCAAGAATTGTCATGGAATTTCTAACCAAAGGGAAGAGAGACTGTCGATTATTCAAACAACAACTTTATTATAAGATTTGAAGTTCTGGAGCAGTTAACAATCACTCAAGACTGCAGAGTTAAAAACCCAAAGAACAGAGTTGGCTGTCAGCATATATAAAAAAGTACAACCTCTTGTCTACGCGAAAGTTAGCCGATGTGTGAAAACACGGGATATGTCACATGCTGCGGTCGCATCCAAACAGCCCTTAGCTGTATGCCCAGTCTTATGACTAGATCACACAAAGACAAGTTTTATCAGGTTAGAAAAAAATACTAGCATATAACAAGCAACAATTCTCTAAGTAAAAAACAGCATAGCATGTCTAATTTGTAATAATCCACCACAACTATCAACCGCAGGACCTTATATAGACCGGTGTGTGCCTTTCCAAATCATGTCCAATCAAGTAAATTTACCACAGGTGGACCCCAATCAAGTTGTAGAAATATCTCAAGGATGTTCAATGGAAACAGGATGCACCTGAGCTCAGTTTCGAGTCTCACAGCAAAGGGTCTGAATACATGTAAATAACCTTTTTTATTTTAATATATTTGCAACAAAAAATTTGACCTGTTTTCGCTTTGTCATTGTGGGTCATTGTGTGTAGATTGATGAGGAAAAACATTTATTTAATCCATTTTAGAATAAGGCTGTAACATAACAAAATGTGGAAAATGTCAAGGGATCTGATTACTTTCCGAGTGTATGTCTTTGGTGTGCAGTTGAACTGAAACAAAAAATGTGCAATCATTTGCAAAATGTTAGCTTATTCCACAAATAAATCCTCAAATGGCTCAGACAAAATTATTGGCACTTTCTAGAAGTAGTTAGAAATGATTTGATTTCAAGGAGGTAATTCTTATTTACTTTGCAATTGAACCCACCTGTGGTGAGTTGCAGGTGCCTGCAATATAAAAATCCCTAATTCAACCAGTTTGAATACAGAGTCATTCTCCTATTTTGTGTCAGTGTGTGTACCGCAATGAGCATGGAGAAATGAAAGAAAACTAAATTATCTGAGGAGGTTAGACACATGATTGTAGCCAAGCATGGACAATCTCAAGGCTACGAGTCCATCTCCAGAGAACTTGATGTTCCTGTTACCACCTAATGTAATATTATCAAGAAGTTTAATCCCCATTCCACTGTAGCAAATATCCCTGCATGTGGCCGCAATAGAGAACTTTAATGCCTGCCATGTTAGACAATAACACATTTACATTTAAGTCATTTAGCAGACGCTCTTATCCAGAGCGACACACATCATTTAAGTAAGTGACACATTTAGCCTGACCTGGTCAGGAAAAACTCAGGGCCCTATACATCGATAACACGTTCCACACAACACGCCATATTATCTTCAGTAATACCAAAGTGTTGTCATAACCAATGGACAACCTTTGCATGTCAGGTGTCATCCATCAAGTGAGGTGATGGGCGGCATCAGTTTACAGATGAGAGCCACTGAGGTGTGTGGGTGAGGGTGAGTGATTCTGTGTTGTATTCCTCGAAGATGAAATTATACTGAATCAAATGAATCACTTCCAATGATTTACCGCCCGTAAGGTGGGTAACGCTAGTACTACTATAATATGTGAGGAGAATACAGCTAACAAAGAGTAAAACAAATGTCAGAGGACGTTTCATTAACCTTTGCATACACAAGTTTGTCTCTTAGAATTATATATATATATATAGGAAGCCTTGCACACAACTTCTATTTCTTCTAGCATATCAAGAACATAAATCATTTTTGGCTAGCACGGTGGTAGCTTCAACCAACTCTGTGTTTAGAAAGTCGGCTTTCAGTAGCAACAGCCACACATCCTCATCAATCACATACATTGGTGTGGTTCCTGTCACACTGAGTAGGAGATTTGCATGGCATGTGGTCCTTGGGTGTAGCCAAGGAGGTTGGCAATGTGATATGTCACACAGGTGTGCTGTCAGGTATTTCATGTAGCCTATTGATGTACCTAGCTCAGTTCTAAGGAGAGACACAATCGTAAAACGACCGGGAAAAGAGGACACGCCAATCACAGTGTTCAGGTTGGATGATTATTTTTGGTCTCTGATATTAGCAGTGTAACAGTGTGAAATGTTTGTATTTAAATTACTTTCAATTCAATGTATGTTATTTTCATCTGAAAGTGCAGACAGATATGCTGAATTGTGTTTTTCTGATGCGGTGGTGTTATTGTCACCTCTCTCTCCCTCTCGCTCTCTTTCCCTCTCTCTCTTCCCGCAGTGATCAGTGAAACGTTAAAGCCGGTATTTCCAAACTGAGCTCGGTAAAAAAAGAAAATGAACTCCTCCAACCAGTCCTCTGTCCTCTCTGGCTATCTGGCACTTGATTCCACTCTCGCAACTTCCTGCTATGCAGTCAACCTCATCCTGAGTGTACCCACCAATGGCTACGTCTTGTGGCTGATACTGACCGGAGCCGGAGGGAAGTTGGCTTCAGAGTTCTTCGCTCTTAACTTGGCTGTATCTGAGATCCTCTACTGCCTGTGTGCTGTCTTTGTCTTTGTCCACATACACCTCCCTCTTCCCCCTCTCCGAGCTCTAGCAGCATTCTTTAGTGGTTTTCTATTCCCTGGCCGCCCCCTGTTCCAGTGCTGTATATGTTTTGAGTGCTACCTGGCAGTGGTCCACCCTGTGGTCTTCCTGAAGTACAGACCCCTGAGATACAAGGTGGTGTGTTCTGGATCGGTTTGGCTGGTTCTGATTGGGTTCTGTTTTACTTTTATGTTTGTAGAGAACCAGACATTCTCAAATTATGTGTGTTTGGGGAAATGTCTGGTCTTAATTTCATTTATGTTATTCTGCTGCCTCTCAGTTCTCAGGGCTCTGAAACAGCCTGGGCCTGGGGAAGGGGAGAGAGAAAAGGAGGCGACAAATAATATGAAGATGAGGGCGTTTAAGATCATTGTGATTATCATGGTGTCTATGATTGCAAACTACCTCCCGTGGGTATTGGTTATACCTTTTATTGGAATCTTGGATAAGGGGCAGTTCCTTAATGCCACAAATGTTTGTCTCTCCATTAGTGTGGTCAGTGGGTTTGTGCAGCCGCTCCTCTACCTTCACAGGGCTGGGAAACTGCCCTGTATCAGAGGTCTCTAATTGCTTGTAAGAGATTGGTCCTTGTACATGCACTGGCGAAAATATGTTTTGATTCGGGTTGGACTATTCCTGTAACTTTACCAAAAAGGTTCTCCAAAAATCCTGGTCGTATGATTCCCGTAATCAGGCGGGAATAACTAGGGAATCCAGAGTTTTGCAACCCTACTTTTGAATCATTGCCTCTTTTCTCTGGAGATTACCTATCAATCTTCTTGCTAGTGCTTCACATTGCATATTTGAGTCTGTATTTATTTAATAGTGAGATGGGATGATAAGACCAACATTTCTTTTGTGGTTATAAAAATCTGTTTCTTTGCATGTTATCATTTTTTTTTATCCTTCATACTCAATAAACGCTTATGTTGAACTACTCATGTATTTCATTTTTTTGTAGAGCAGAAACAATCTGGCATTCATTAGTCAAGAAGTTTAATCCCCATTCCACTGTAGCAAATATCCGTGCATGTGGCCGCAATAGAGAACTTAATGCCTGCCATGTTAGACAATAACACACACATCATTTAAGTAAGTGACACATTTAGCCTGACCTGGTCAGGAAAAACTCAGGGCCCTATACATCGATAACACGTTCCACACAACACGCCATATTATCTTCAGTAATACCAAAGTGTTGTCATAACCAATGGACAACCTTTGCATGTCAGGTGTCATCCATCAAGTGAGGTGATGGGCGGCATCAGTTTACAGATGAGAGCCACTGAGGTGTGTGGGTGAGGGTGAGTGATTCTGTGTTGTATTCCTCAAAGATGAATTTATACTGAATCGAAAATGAAAACATTTTACAGGGCACAAATGTGTATGTTATATATCGTTCTTTGCATACCAATTTGTGCCCGGTAAAATTATTTCAGGCCAGGCACCACACCCTAATAGATGTAAAGTCCCTCTTTAGGGGACCTGCATGGTTTGGTACCAGTTCCAATCAACATGTTTGCTTATAAATTGATCTTTAGGCCTCCCGAGTAGCACTGCTGTTTAAGGCACTGCATCGCAGTGCTAGCTGTGCCACTAGATATTCTGGGTTCAAGTCCAAGCTCTGTTGTAGCTGACCGGGAGACACATGGGGCGGCGCACAAATTGGCCCAGCGTCGTACGGGTTAGGGGAGGTTTTGGCCGGCAGGGATGTCCTTGTCCCATCGCGCACTAGTGACTCCTGTGGCGGGCTAGGTGCAGTGCACGCTGACATAGTCGCCAGGTGTACAGTGTTTCCTCCGACACTTTGGTGCGGCTAGCTTCAGGGTTAAGTGGGCATTGTGTCAAGAAGCAGTGCGGCTTGGTTGGCTTGTGTTTCGGAGGACGAGCGGCTCTCAACCTTTGCCTCTCCCAAGTCCATACGGGAGTTGTAGCGATGAGACAAGACTGTAACTACCAATTGGATAAAATTCAAAAGGGGTCATTATTTTTTTATCGATCTGTTGACACCATTGATAGAAATGGCTTACAATGAGCGATAGCCCTAGTTCTCACAGACACAGTAGTATATTTTCTGGACCTGTGTGAAATCTGAAACCACTTGAGGCTGGTTTGTCCCTCCTAAAATGTAATTCGCTCTTCCGACTGTCCATCAACTCCTGGCTGAATCCTACATCACTGACAAAGCACATGCCTCCAATCCCTACATCGTAGTGCAGTAGGAGAGAGTGGTTTCCTCACTATAGCAAATTCAGAGATTGATTGATATTCATTGATCTAAAACACTTAATAGATTTTAAACAAAAAACACTTTCTGTTTGTCATCGATGGAAAATGATTACTTTCAGGTAGTACATAGATTACATTTTAGATTACGTGTAGTTGCATTTAAGAGTTAAATTATGTGTAATTCAATGTAGTGAGTATTGAAATTATGGATGGATGTCCATTTTAAAGTGGTTAATATTCATGACATTTTGATGACGGTAGTATGATAAACAAAATAAAATATACATTTTTATCAAGATGAGAGATTGGCTTAAAATAAGACTTGCTCTATGTCAAATCGAACAGGCCCTGAGGGGAACATCCCTGCCTGGGTACGCATTGGAAGAGGAAGTCTGCAGGTGAAATTATTTGATAGGCATAAGAGTCTGGTCGGCAGAGGGCCCCAATTGTGCACTACTCTTTCTAAAACAATTTCCGAAATCCCCAGTACAAAAACTTCACTTTCATAGCTCACAATTCTAGATCCTATGATTCCTATCTTCTTTTGAACCCCTTGATGCAGCAAGGCATTGCACCCAGTGTCATAGCCCAAGGTAGTAGTGTGTTTTGTAGACCCAGCCTTCAACCAGAGATACACTGACAGTTTAAGTTTCTTACCCGTGAGATTGGCTCAAATGCCTGAGGCCTTGGGTTTTGAAAACTCTGTGAAAGGTTGGCTTCCTCATTTCTTCACATCTGAGGAGAATCTACATTGTGTTGGATCTTATCCCAGTCCCGAAATGTACGGGTGTGATCAAATGTCTCCCAAAGAGCGAGAGAGATTCATGACTTGGTATGAGAGAGTACTTCATCATACCTTTGATTTCCATAAAGAGATGGAATTATACTGTGACAATGATGTGGTTATACTGCGTGAAGGATGCTTCAGATTCAGAGAAGAGGTAACAACCTTGCTCATATTTTTTGTCAAACACCCCTCAACTTGGATATACGTACCAAGACACCCACTATGAATTTAAAATGTAAAAAATATATATTACGGAGAAGGGGAAACAAACCATGCAGATTTTTAAAGACTTGAAAAGAGTTTTCAGAAGATACCTCAGACGGTGTCATACGTATACTCTTATGGCTGTGGTTGTAAACCCTTTACTAAATATTGAACTATATCCACATATCTATGGGTGTTGTGAGCCGTAAAGTATTTCCACATCCTCTCCTTCAAAGTCCTGTTAAAGCGTTCAACAACTGAAGCTTTCAAATCCTAACCTGTAGCAAAATGTACGATATTGTGCTTCTTCGTGAGTTTCTAAAAAGTATTATTAAAAAATTCTTTACCGCCGTCAGTCTGCACTTTCTTGGGGGCTCCTCCTTCCTCCAAGATAGAGTCAAAGGTCACCTCTGCCCTACTTATTTAAGACCCTTACAAATGCTATTTTAGAGAAAAAAAATCTATAACCGTTAGCATGTATTGATTTCCATCATTAACAGCAAGTGCCTGCTTGTCAGATGGATCCGCCTGAAACTGAGACATGGGATGAGTAGAAAAACACTCTATTTCGAGGAAATTGTTATGTAAGTATATCAACAAAAAATATGATACGTTACAATTACATGATGATTCAAACAAATATAGTAAAATCTTAGACAAGGATATTTCTAGTTCTTCAGAATCATCCACAAGACGTGATACCTGTTGTGACCAGTGTAGAGTCTTCCCCGTATGTCTTACACGACTCATGATTTATTCCATTTGTTACACACGCTATGCATTAAGCCCTGTATTGTGTAGAGCGATACGTTGTCCACTTTATTTTCAAATTCTCTCAAAAGAAAAAATGTATATATTCTCTCTAACATAGTATGCAAATAGTTACCCATTGCTTTGCATCAACATTTAAAAAATAAATCATGTTACTAGTTTTCTTGGGTGCTCATTGAGTCAGACAGTCACCATATCAGACACCAAAGCTTCCTTGTATTTGTTGTCGTCCACCAGTGTGTGCCTGATTTCTTTGAGTTTCTCGTGGATGAAGATCGTCTCCTTCAGTTCATGTAGGAAAGCCTCTGTTACACCATAAACCTGGGGAATCGATGGCACAAGACCCATAGACTCCAGGGCTCTGACCATCAATGTTATAAAACGGCCGGACCACAGTCTTTTCACCAGTTCATCAAAGTGGTTGAAGAAGAAGTACTTGTCTGGGTCATACAAACAAGGATGTCGTCGCTGGCTGGGGTGATTAATCTCACAACCGGGGCATTTTTTCTCTTATATACTCTCCAATCCCCACATCTAAAAGTGTGGCTACAGAGGCCTTGATGGTGTCCATAAAGATGATACTGTACACCCCATCAAACACATCCTCATGTGTGACCGTTGGGGATTTTCTCGTTGCTGATATAGAACTCCACCCATTCCACAAGGAAGTTCATTCTTTCTTTGTATTTTCACCCTATGAAATATTCTTCCTGAGGAGTCAGGGGCACCTTCCCAACGGGCCTCGTAGCCCATGAACAAGCTACAACCCTTTCCGCTAGCTCTCAGTTCAGGACACGCCACCTTGCGAAACACATGCCAGCCTTCAACCTTGTAGTCCACTCCTAAGGTCTGGTCTGTATATTCTTCACCTTCGGCTACGGTATAGAGTTTCACTCTACAGACAGGGTAAACAAACATATACCTCTGTAGTTGTCCATTAGACATCAACACGTGATCTTTCAGCACTGTTTTCGGAGATATTTGGGGTCTATGCAAATTTGTAAAATGCTTTTTTTTGGCTCATTGTATATTGTTGATTTATACTCGTATATTGGAAAGTTCAGATGTTGACTACAGTATGACATTATATACATGTAGTAGTTTGTCATGTATTTGATAATATAGTTGGAGTAAAGGAGTATTTTCAAGCGTCAACTTGAGAATAAATCAATGCAAAATATTCCATTGATGCATTTGTGTATTACTGATGTGTCCCAAATTGCAACCTATTCCCTACGTAGCGCACATGACTCCGGTCAAAAGTAATGCACTATGTAGGGAGAAGGGTGACATTTGAGATGCAGGCCAGGGCGCAACCGCTCACGCCTCCATCTGTATCCACAGAAGCAGCTTCCAGAGAGGAGATGAACACGACTGAAGGGGGATTATTATTTCTCCCATGTGGTCCACACCACATGGTGTGGTAGTCTTACATCTCAACTGGGGGACCTTATTCATTGTGTGCCATGCAATCAACCTCATCCGGAGTTTCCCCACCGATGTCTACATCCTGTGGCTAATAGTGACCGGAGCCGGAGGGACGATGGCCTCAGATTTCTTTGCTCTCCACCTGACCATGTGTGAATTGATTGTCTGCCAGTTTTTTCTTTGATGATTACTTGCTTCCCATATGTTTCTCTCTGGTCTGCTGTGCAATTTTTCTCTGGTTTCTTGATAGGTGCTCGGGCCCCTGTTCCAGTGCTGTCGTCTATGGGAGCGGTACCTTGCGCCAGTCCACTCTGTGGTCTACCTGAAGTACAAACCCCTCAGATACAAGGTCGGAATCACTGGTTTAGTCTGGTTGGTTGTGATCGGGTTGTGTTTGGCCACATCTTTCGTGGTTTTGATCGCTCCCTACTTTAGACTGACCGTGAGTGCTCACATCGTGATTTTATATGTGATGTCATTCTGCTACACCATTACCATGGTTACTGTGTATGTGTGATAACCTTTGTATGCTTGCAAGGTGCAATGATGGGAAAGTACCGGGTAAATGGAGATGTACTGCCTTAGTTCTCAGGCTGGGAACTGCCTGCACCTGGGCTGTATCACCGCCTGGTACGGCAACTGCTCCGCCCACAACCGTAAGGCTCTCCAGAGGGTAGTGAGGTCTGCACAACGCATCACAGGGGCCAAACTACCTGCCCTCCAGGACACCTACACAGCCCGATGTCACAGGAAGGCCATATAGATCATCAAGGACAACAACCACCCGAGCCACTGCCTGTTCACCGCGCTATCATCCAGAAGGCGAGGTCAGTACATGTGCATCAAAGCAGGGACCGAGATACTGAAAAACAGCTTCTATCTCAAGGCCATCAGACTGTTAAACAGCCACCACTAACATTGAGTGGCTGCTGCCAACACACTGACTCAACTCCAGCCACTTTAATAATGGAAAAATTGATGTAATTCATGTATCACTAGCCACTTTAAACTATGCCACTTTTACATGTTTACATACCCTACATTACTCATCTCATATGTATATACTGTACTCGATACCATCTACTGCATCTTGACTATGCCGTTCTGTACCATCACTCATTCATATATATTTATGTACATATTCTTCATCCCTTTACACTTGTGTGTATAAGGTAGTTGTTGTGGAATTGTTAGGTTAGATTACTAGTTGGTTATTACTGCATTGTCGGGAACTAGAAGCACAAGCGTTTCGCTACACTCGCGTTAACATCTGCTAACCATGTGTATGTGACAAATACAATGTGATTTCATTTGACCCGCCGATAGTCACACAGCCTCAAGGCTGAGATGTTCTGAAAGTTGCAAAGCGCCCGAGACCACACAGTTGTGGTTGATGGCTTGTAGCAGAGTGAGAAACCACAGTCTAGACACATTTTTCTCATCTTAGATACTTTGTATCTTAGATAAGTATCTAATCCAATGCAACAGCGTTAAGGTATGATTGACGGTAGGTTGTCCACACCAACTAGTATAAAGTGTGTTGTCTCCTGTTTCGCCACACAGATCTTTACTGTAGACTACTGAGGTATTCTGGATGTGAATCTCTGTCTGCAATTACATTTTATTACTAAAGAGTTTCATACCAAGGTTCCTGTGCCTGTGTCATCTATCTGGAAGACTGACTGTTGAAGGAAACTTCCATCACCCCATGCAAAGAACCTCCCAACCGAGACAACACCTGACGGACAGCCAGCCAACGAAATGGAAACCAGAAAGGGTTTGGCGGAAAACCGTATTGATGAAACACTCACATCTACCCTGGGAGACGGAAGATCACGAGGCGGCCCGTCTGCCCTAGTGGACCCCGGGTTGGGACGCATCAGACACCACTGAAGCTGGTGCCCTTCCTGGCCGCAATAGGGACAGAGCCCCCAGCTGTCTCCGGCAACGCCTCTCTGCTGCGGACAGGTGTGTGGCCCCTACCTCCATGGGTTCAGGCTCTGCCTCAGGACCTCCAAAGGAGAAGGGCAAGGAGAGAGGTAGGTGCCGGCACTCCCGATGAAGGTTATCCAGAAGGATGGCCATCGCGATTAGTGCGTCCAAGGATAGGACGTCATCCCGACATGCCAACTCTGTCAGGACCTTTTCACGCAGACCTCTCCGGAAGAGAGTGCGGAGCACCAGCTCATTCCAGCCGCTAAAGGCTGCCACAGTCGGAAAGGTGTGGCCCTTCCCTGCAGCGGTCCGGGTTCTCTGCTGGAGTTGGAGAGGTCTCACCTCCATATCTGCCCTCTGGAGGATGGTCAAAGACCGCTCAGAACAGAGCCATGAACCTCTCTTAGGAACCCAGCTCCTCCTCTCCTCTTTCCCAGATGGCCGTAGCCCACTCCAACGCCTGCCCGGTCAGCAGGGAAATGATCTTGTCAACCTTGGACCTCTCGGTGGTGGGGGTTCCCATCTGATGGGAAAAATAGAGGGAGCACTGGAGTAGGAAGCGACAGCATTTCGATGGAGTACCGTCATACTTCTCCAGAAGGGACAGTCGGGCATCGCTGACCTGGACGGACGGATGTGTAGGCTGGGGGACTGGCTCACTGTGACGAGTCGTGGTAGGAGGCCCTCTGACGGGGGTATGGAGAGTGTCACTTATGGTGTCGGGGCGGTGGAGAACGCGGAGGACCGCTTCCATGGCCGTACCCAGTTGCGGCAGCTGATTGTGGTGTTGGTGGGGTAGATGACCCTGTTCATTGACAGTCTGGAAGATGGTTTATCCTCTGCTGCTTCCATGTTGTGAGGCAGTATTCTGTCACGTAGGAAAAACATCAGGGACAAATCAAATCGAATCAAATCAAATCAAATTTATTTGTCACATACACATGGTTAGCAGATGTTAATGCGAGTGTAGCGAAATGCTTGTGCTTCTAGTTCCGACAATGCAGTGATAACCAACAAGTAATCTAACTAACAATTCTAAAACGACTGTCTTATACACAGTGTAAGGGGATAAAGAATATGTACATAAGGATATATGAATGAGTGATGGTACAGAGCAGCATACAGTAGATGGTATCGAGTACAGTATATACATATGAGATGAGTATGTAGACAAAGTAAACAAAGTGGCATAGTTAAAGTGGCTAGTGATACATGTATTACATAAGGATGCAGTCGATGATGTAGAGTACAGTATATACGTATGCATATGAGATTAATAATGTAGGGTAAGTAGCATTATATAAGGTAGCATTGTTTAAAGTGGCTAGTGATATATTTACATCATTTCCCATCAATTCCCATTATTAAAGTGGCTGGAGTTGGGTCAGTGTCAATGACAGTGTGTTGGCAGCAGCCACTCAATGTTAGTGGTGGCTGTTTAACAGTCTGATGGCCTTGAGATAGAAGCTGTTTTTCAGTCTCTCGGTCCCAGCTTTGATGCACCTGTACTGACCTCGCCTTCTGGATGATAGCGGGGTGAACAGGCAGTGGCTCGGTGGTTGATGTCCTTGATGATCTTTATGGCCTTCCTGTAACATCGGGTGGTGTAGGTGTCCTGGAGGGCAGGTAGTTTGCCCCGGTGATGCGTTGTGCAGACCTCACTACCCTCTGGAGAGCCTTACGGTTGAGGGCGGAGCAGTTGCCGTACCAGGCGGTGATACAGCCCGCCAGGATGCTCTCGATTGTGCATCTGTAGAAGTTTGTGAGTGCTTTTGGTGACAAGCCGAATTTCTTCAGCCTCCTGAGGTTGAAGAGGCGCTGCTGCGCCTTCTTCACGATGCTGTCAGTGTGAGTGGACCAATTCAGTTTGTCTGTGATGTGTATGCCGAGGAACTTAAAACTTGCTACCCTCTCCACTACTGTTCCATCGATGTGGATAGGGGGTGTTCCCTCTGCTGTTTCCTGAAGTCCACAATCATCTCCTTAGTTTTGTTGACGTTGAGTGTGAGGTTATTTTCCTGACACCACACTCCGAGGGCCCTCACCTCCTCCCTGTAGGCCGTCTCGTCGTTGTTGGTAATCAAGCCTACCACTGTTGTGTCGTCCGCAAACTTGATGATTGAGTTGGAGGCGTGCATGGCCACACAGTCGTGGGTGAACAGGGAGTACAGGAGAGGGCTCAGAACGCACCCTTGTGGGGCCCCGTGTTGAGGATCAGCGGGAGGAGATGTTGTTGCCTACCCTCACCACCTGGGGGCGGCCCGTTAGGAAGTCCAGTACCCAGTTGCACAGGGCGGGTCGAGACCCAGGGTCTCGAGCTTGATGACGAGCTTGGAGGGTACTATGGTGTTGAATGCCGAGCTGTAGTCGATGAACAGCATTCTCACATAGGTATTCCTCTTGTCCAGGTGGGTTAGGGCAGTGTGCAGTGTGGTTGAGATTGCATCGTCTGTGGACCTATTTGGGCGGTAAGCAAATTGGAGTGGGTCTAGGGTGTCAGGTAGGGTGGAGGTGATATGGTCCTTGACTAGTCTCTCAAAGCACTTCATGATGACGGAAGTGAGTGCTACGGGCGGTAGTCGTTTAGCTCAGTTAACTTAGCTTTCTTGGGAACAGGAACAATGGTGGCCCTCTTGAAGCATGTGGGAACAGCAGACTGGTATAGGGATTGATTGAATATGTCCGTAAACACACCAGCCAGCTGGTCTGCGCATGCTCTGAGGGCGCGGCTGGGGATGCCGTCTGGGCCTGCAGCCTTGCGAGGGTTAACACGTTTAAATGTCTTACTCACCTCGGCTGCAGTGAAGGAGAGACCGCATGTTTTCGTTGCAGGCCGTGTCAGTGGCACTGTATTGTCCTCAAAGCGGGCAAAAAAGTTATTTAGTCTGCCTGGGAGCAAGACATCCTGGTCCGTGACTGGGCTGGGTTTCTTCTTGTATTCCGTGATTGACTGTAGACCCTGCCACATGCCTCTTGTGTCTGAGCCGTTGAATTGAGATTCTACTTTGTCTCTGTACTGACGCTTAGCTTGTTTAATAGCCTTGCGGAGGGAATAGCTGCACTGTTTGTATTCGGTCATGTTGCCAGACACCTTGCCCTGATTAAAAGCAGTGGTTCGCGCTTTCAGTTTCACGCGAATGCTGCCATCAATCCACGGTTTCTGGTTAGGGAATGTTTTTTATCGTTGCTATGGGAACGACATCTTCAACGCACGTTCTAATGAACTCGCACACCGAATCAGCGTATTCGTCAATATTTTTATCTGACGCAATACGAAACATGTCCCAGTCCACGTGATGGAAGCAGTCTTGGAGTGTGGAGTCAGCTTGGTCTGACCAGCGTTGGACAGACCTCAGCGTGGGAGCCTCTTGTTTAAGTTTCTGCCTGTAGGCAGGGATCAACAAAATGGAGTCGTGGTCAGCTTTTCCGAAAGGGGCGGGGCAGGGCCTTATATGCGTCGCGGAAGTTAGAGTAACAATGATCCAAGGTTTTACCACCCCTGGTTGCGCAATCGATATGCTGATAAAAGTCTTGTTTTCAGATTAGCTTTGTTAAAATCCCCAGCTACAATGAATGCAGCCTCCGGATAAATGGTTTCCAGTTTGCAAAGAGTTAAATAAAGTTCGTTCAGAGCCATCGATGTGTCTGCTTGGGGGGGGATATATACGGCTGTGATTATAATCGAAGAGAATTCTCTTGGAAGATAATGCGGTCTACATTTGATTGTGAGGAATTCTAAATCAGGTGAACAGAAGGATTTGAGTTCCTGTATGTTTCCTTCATCACACCATGTCTCGTTAGTCATGAGGCATACTCCCCCACCGCTCTTCTTACCAGAAAGATGTTTGTTTCTGTCGGCTCGATGCGTGGAGAAACCCGTTGGCTGCACCGCATCGGATAGCGTCTTCCCAGTAAGCCATGTTTCCGTGAAGCAGAGAACGTTGCAGTCTCTGATGTCCCTCTGGAATGCTACCCTTGCTCGGATTTCATCAACCTTGTTGTCAAGAGACTGGACATTGGCAAGAAGTATGCTGGGGAGTGGTGCGCGATGTGCCCTTGTCCGAAGTCTGACCAGAAGACAGCTACGTTTCCCTCTTTTTCGGAGTCGTTTCCTTGGGTCGCTGCATGCGATCCATTCCGTTGTCCTGTTTGTAAGGCAGAATACAGGATCCGCGTCGCGGAAAACATATTCTTGGTCGTACTGATGGTGAGTTGACTCTGATCTTATATTCAGTAGTTCTTCTCGACTGTATGTAATGAAACCTAAGATGACCTGGGGTACTAATGTAAGAAATAACACGTAAAAAAACAAAAAACTGCATAGTTTCCTAGGAACGCGAAGCGAGGCGGCCATTGACAGACTGATATTCTGCAAAAGGTACAGGTATTGGACTGCTGAGAGAGAGAGAGAGAGAGAGAGAGAGAGAGAGAGAGAGAGAGAGAGAGAGAGAGAGAGAGGAGAAGAGAAAAGAGAGAGATATTTTAAACAATTTGTTCAATTTGATCATTTCATTAGATATGTTAAACAATACATTGAGTATGTATGTCCTTTTGTGCTGATATTAATGAATTACCTGATTAGACTGAGTTTAAATGGAACTGAACCTAACCCAGTAAGTTCCTTTGATTGATTCATGTTTTAACGTGCCATTACAACAGACCAAATCCCAGTGACAAATATTTATTGACGTAGGATATTGAAGCTAGGCTACGTAGGGTAGCCTAGTGGTTAGAGCATTGGACTAGTAACCGTAAAGGTTGCAAGTTCAAATCCCCGAGCTGACAAGGTACAAAATCTGTCGTTCTGCCCCTGAACAGGCAGTTAACCCACTGTTCCTAGGCCGTCATTGAAAATAAGAATTTGTTCTTAACTGACTTGCCTAGTAAAATAAAGGTAAAATAAAAAAATTAAAATAAAAAGCTCACACATCAGTCCAGAAGGAGGAGACATGAACATCTCAGAGACAAACAGCTCTTCTGTTGCTGTCCTCTATGCACAACTCACATCCATCTCCACTGCTTCCTATGCAATCAACCTCATCCTGGCTATCCACACCAATGTCTACGTCCTCTGGCTGACAGAGACATGAGCTGGAGGGGTGATGGCCTCAGAGTTCTGTGGAGGAAGAATCCGAATTAGTCAGGTAACATAGATCATTAAGACGTCTTATCTGCCTAATATGCTTATGTGATATGATAACCTTTGTTATTAGAATGTATCCCTTCGGACTCTGGTGTTGGCAGCTGCACTTCCTCCCTCAGCTGGGGCTCAGTCACCTGGGGCCCAGAGAGGGGAGAAGTCAGGCTTGTCTTTCACATGTCTCTGGTGCTATGCAGAATATCAGAAAGAGAAGAGGACAGGAACCGAACATTGTCTTCACATGTGAATGTGTCTTTACCTATTCTTAAACCATGTGAAGGGATGGCGTGATTCATGGGGAACCAATCACTTGTCTCCACAATGTCTGTGCGCCAGTCACTCCCTCCTTTGGCCTTGGGGGAGACAACAGATGTGTGGGGTAGTGTCTGGAACCATTGTATGTCATCTGTGATGTTGCACTTATCCTGGGATAGTGTATGACCTAGAGGTTCACTCCCCTCAGTGAGCTTGTCCAGGCTTATGGTCAAGAAGGGGTTTCACTTGAGATGGGAACATCTGGAGTTGACAATTGATTTATGCCATAGAATGAGTTGGTGTTTTTGTACTATGAAGTACCAGGAATGAGATCAGAGCCTCGTCTTAGGGGCCAAACTGAACAATAAGAACAGAATTTATAGCAAAATGCTATCTGACTGCGGGATACTCCTTTCTCATCTATCGACTCACCTTGTGACCCATTCTACACATCTGTTGTTTGTTATGTAGACTAGGGGGTGGATCTTTGCTCTAAAATATCTCCGTAGCCTTTGTGTCATGTGTTAGGAATATTATGAATAAATGAATAAACAATATTCTCATTTGAAATAGAACTGTAACTAAGTAAACTTATACTCTGTTTTAACAATATGAGTTCATAAGAAGGGATTGTGTGACACGGACAAGGAGTAATTAAAGTTAACTCTTGATACTACCCATCCCGGATCCGGGAGCGTAATCATCGCCTGACACTAATTAACGGACATAAATATCCCTAGAAAATATTCCTATTCATGAAAATCACAAATGAAATATATTGAGACACAGCTTAGCCTTTTGTTAATCACCCTGTCATCTCAGATTTTCTAAATATGCTTTACAGCCAAAGCTAGACAAACATTTGTGTAGGTTTATCGATAGCCTAGCATAGCATTATGCCTTGCTAGCAGCAGGCAACCTTGTCACAAATCAGAAAAGCAATCAAATTAAATCGTTTACCTTTGATGAACTTCGGATGTTTTCACTCACGAGACTCCCAGATAGTTCATTTTTTCCTCAAATATTATTTTTGTAGGTGAAATAGCTCCGTTTGTTCTTCACGTTTGGCTGAGAAATTGACCGGAAATTGCAGTCACGAAAACGGCGAAAAATATTCAAAATTAGCTCCATAATATCGACAGAAACATGGCAAACGTTGTTTAGAATCAATCCTCAAGGTGTTTTTCTAATATCTATTCGATAATATATCCGTCGGGACAATTCGTTTTTCAGTAGGACCGATTGGAGTATTGGCTACCTCTGTATTTTACGCGAGAATCTCTCTCGGAGCCACCATGTGACCACTTACGCAATGTGGCCGCCTACGGCTATTCTTCAACAGAAATGCGTAAAACTATGTCACAATGCTGTAGACACATTGGTTACTACGTAGAAAGCCTAAGCTCATTGATGGCACATTCACAGCTGAATAGGGACTCATTGGAACACAGCGCTTTCAAAACCTGGGGCACTTCCGGATTTTAAAACGAAAATTCTGCCCCTAGAGTCGCAACAGGTTGAACACCATTCCAACTATGAACGAAAGGAATGGGTTGTGGATTAAGTAAACAGATAACGTAGTTAACCTATGGTTGAACTGACGAAACTGAGCTCTGGGGTGTTTTAGATAAGGCAGTGAGTGCATTCCTAGGTTTTCTGTTAATTAGAACTGTCAGCTAAGTGGTGATCGATAATGGCGAGGAGTCAAAAGTTAATTCAGTTGTGTTGTGTGTCCTGTGTATGTGCTAGTGGGTCAGAATTAACTCAGAATGAGCTTTTAAAGTTCCCTTTGTCTCGGTCGAGAGGAGGAGATTCATTTTAGAAGCAATGAAATGACGTCATGTTGTTGTATATAAACTGTTGCTCGTGGTAACGTGGCAACGCGCTCCGAGAATAAATTCTATTACCTATTATTGATAAGACTGGTCTCCGTCTATTTTATGCAAACAAGAATCTTACAAATTCTCATAAAATAGATTAAGGGAATTCAATTAATGAAAACACATTAGTATAATTAAATTACAGTAACATCGTGGCTCTCAACGAATCATCTGTGGGTGGTTCGTCGACCAGCCATCGCTATTGCAGAGCTCTCACTAATAAAGATGTTGTTTAAGTATAACTCTGACTTGTGTGATAAGTTTGTCTCTCTTCATTTGATAATACAAAAATTAACCACCACAGTTCTCTCAACCTGACCCTGTCCGACATCCTCTTCTCCCTGTCTTCTGTCTTATCCTTGTCTACATACATATTTTATTGGTTTATTGAACACTGGCCGGTCCGTTTCAAACCTTTGTCTGTGTGGAGCTCTACCTGGCAGTGGTGCATCCTGTAGTCTACCTGAAGTCCAAACACCTGAGATACAGGGCTGTTGTGTGGTTGATGGTGCTTGGGTGATGGTGCTTGGGTCCTGTTTGTTCTGTATGCTTCTGATTCTTACATCAATATACAACTATTATTTCTTGGTTCATGGACCTCATCCCGAAGTGTGTGATATCATCCTACTGCCGCTCAGTTCTCAGGGTTCTGAAACGTCCCTGGCAGGGTAATGGGGTGAGTGAAAGAGTGGACAAATAACTTGAAGATTAGGGCGTTTAAGATCATTTAGATTTTCCTGGTGTCTATAAGGGTGAACTACCTCACTGTGATTGCAATTAGGTCTTTGTATAATGTCCTCAATCAGGTTGTGTTCTGTTTGTCACTATCCATTTGTTTCTCCATCAGTGTGATCTGTGGGTTTGTGCAGCCCCTCCTCTACCTCCACAGGGCTGGGAAACTGCCCTGTGTCAGTGATCTCTGAGGGAGAAGTGACTTCCTATTATGGGGCACTCACACTGCTCAATTCTTTCAGTGACTAAGCTACCAATCTCATTAATTTTCAATGGAATGAGACACTTGGAAACATTCAGTAATTGAACCATTGGCAACTAGAGAGCTTGCAACCAAAGTTGAGAAGATTACAACTTTATGCATATTATCAGAGATGTGAACGCGTGATAGCCAATCAGAGTTGAATACAATTCTATCTATTTTTGGTGGTATTCTTTAATGTCAGCTTGAGAGAATTATTGGTCTGTAGACTTTCCCTCCATTTTCTTATTTCCAATAAAGGCTCAAGCTGAGTGCACACGTTTGTCATCTAAATAAGTGACACATTTGACCTGACCTGGTCAGGAATAAATCAGCGCCCTGTCCCTAACACATTCCACACAACACGCCATATTCTCTTCAGTCGTACTAAAGTGTTGTCATAACCGATATACCACATTTGCATGGCAGGTGTGGTCCATCAAGTGAGGTGACGGGCAGCATCAGTTTACAGACGGGAGCGACTGAGGTGTGAGGGTGAGTGGTTGTGTGTTGAATCAAATGGATCAAATCCAATTGTTTAACACCTATAGAGCAGTGTTCGTCTAGTACTACTATAATATGTGAGGAGGCCACAGTTAACATAGACTGGGCAAATGTCAGAGGACACGTCATTAACCTTTGCATTTTGGTCTCTTTAGAATTATATATATACAGTAAGCCTTGTAAAACAAATTGATAACTTCTATATTTTCTAGTATAATCAAGAAAATATCATTTTTGGCTAGCATGTCGCACCACCAACCAACTTTGCGTTTAACAAGTAGGCCTACAGTAGCAACAGCCACGACGTTGTTCCTGTCACACTGAGTGAGATATTTGCATGACGTGTGGTCCTTGGGTCTAGCTACAGAGTTTGGCAAGGAGGTATGCCACACAGGTGTGTTGGCAGGTTTTTGATGTAGCCTATAGATGTACCTAGCTAAGTTCTAAGGAGAGACACAATCGCAAAACGACCAGAGAAGAGAGGACACGCCAATCACAGAGTTCAGGTTTGAGAATGATTTTTAGTCTCTGATATTAGCAGTGTAACTGAGTGAAATGTTTGTATTTAAATTCCTTTCAATTCAATTTATGTTATTTCCATCAGAAAGTCTAGACACTGACTGATATTCTGAATGATGTTTTTCTCTCTCTCTCTCTCTTCTCTCTCTCTCTCTCTCTCTCTCTCTCTCTCGCAATGATCATTGGAATGTTAAAGCCGGTACTTCCAAACTGAAAAAAATGAACTCCTCCAACCATTCTTCTGTCTTGTCTGGCTATTTGAAGCCTGATTATGCTTTCTCAACTCCCTGCTATGCATTCAACCTCATCCTGAGTCTACCCACCAATGGCTACGCCTTGTGGCTGATACTGACTGGAGCCGGAGGGACGATGGCCTCAGAGTTCTTCGCTCTACATTTGGCTGTGTCAGAGATGCTCTACTGCCTGTGTCCTGTCTTTGTCTTTGTCTACATACACTTCCCTCTTCCCCCTCTCCTAGCTCTAGTAGCATTCTTTGGGGGTTTTCTATTCCCAGGCCGCCCCCTGTTCCAGTGCTGTATATGTTTTGAGCGCTACCTGGCAGTGGTCCACCCTGTTGTCTTCCTGAAGTACAGACCCCTGAGATACAAGGTGGGGTGTTCTGGATTGGTTTGGCTGGTTGTGATTTGGTTCTGTTTTACTTTGATGCTTTTTAAAGACCAACATGTCTTATATTATGTGTCTTTGGGCGAATGTTTGGTCTTCATTGCATTTTTGTTATTCTGTTGCCTCTCAGTTCTCAGGGCTCTGAAACAGCCTGGGCCTGGGGAAGGGGAGAGAGAGAGTGAGGGGACAAATAGCATGAAGAGGAGGGCGTTTAAGATCATTGTGATTATCATGGTGTCTATGATGGTGAACTACCTCCCGTGGGTAGTGTTTATACCTTTTATTGGAATCTTAGATTCGGGGCAGTTTGTTCATGCCACATATGTTTGTCTCTTCATCAGTGTAGTTAGTGGGTTTGTGCAGCCCCTGCTCTACCTCCACAGGAATGGGAAACTGCCCTTTATCAGAGGTTTCTGAGGGAGAGTTGATACCCCTGGTTTCACCTGATACAGAGGGACAGTTCTAATCTTTTTGTTTATAACTGTTAGGTGATCGCTTGTAAAGAGGTTGGTAGTTGTAGATGCGCTAGCAAACAATGTGTATGTGTTTTGACTAGGGTTGCAATCTTCTGGTAACTTTACAAAAAATGGTCAGATGATTCCAGTAATCAGGGGTGAATAACTATGAAATCCAGAATTGTGCAACCCTACGTTTGATTCATTCTTTCTTATCTGGAAATATTACCTTTCAATCTTCTTGCTAGTGCATCACATTGCATATTTGTGTCTGTATTTAATAGGGAAATGGGATGAAAAGACCCAAAATATTTAAATGGTTATAAAGAATGTGTTTTTTTTTCATGGGTTTGGGTCCAGTCAGAGTAAACTGTCTATTTGCATGTCAGGTCAAGGGAAATATGATATACTCCACAGGAGTGCAGGCAGGTAGGAAGGGGGGCAGACACGTGTCTTGTTTGTGTTCTAGTCTAGTGTCCTAAATTGCACCCTATATGGATCATTTTACAGAAGTGGTGCAAATTAAGAGTTAAAAAAAATACAAAGTTGTATCCTGTTTTCCCCAAACTTTCAGCACACATGTCTTCCAACATAATGTCAGTGGGGCATACTGTACTTCTTACATACTTTATTTTTATTGCATATTTCCATATATTTATTTGAATTCCTTACCACCCCACTAACTGCATCCAGTGGCGACCCGTCCTTCAGGGCAGGTAAGGCTCTTTTTGAGCCCCACCTTTTTAGCAAGAAAATAAATATACAAATAAATACAACATTGGCCTGTCAATCCAGCATGACTTCTGCCGCGCTCAAAACAACTGGAAACGAATAACTGGGAAGTCTGACTTCAGTGAGTTCAAGACAACTGAGAACTCAGACAATAAATGAGCTCTGACTCGGAAAATACTCTTTGAATGGTCATCCAACTCGGAATTGCAAGTCGGGAACTCATGCCTCTTTCTAGAGCCCCGACCTGAAGATCACTGATGTCATCATTATTCAACTTTGTTTTTCAAAGTTATCTTGAAAGCACAATAAGTATATGTTGTGTAGTAAGCTGTTAGTAGCCCATGTGCCTCACCCTAGTAATTTGGTCCCTTTTCCGCTCTTAATTTCAGCTTCTGTTGTGACTTGGTGGTGCACATGTAGCCTATAGCCTGTTTTAGAGAAATGTAATCATTGAATATGGTAAGAGCTTTCATTGTCTGCTTATGTGCCCCCCTTTATTAATCTACGGTTCTGACTTGGTATACAGGGAGAATACTGTAAGAACGGCCCATGTTCTGAATTCTTTTGCTGTACATTTTAAAAGTGCTGAACAAATTGTTACAGTGGGGCTCCAAAATTACTGGAACCCTGACTGGCAATGCACAAACAATACTTAAAAATATAAACAGTATAATTATAGAGAAACTCAAAATAACAACATGTGAGAAATACTGTACTTTATTAAAATGTTTCAATGGAACCAAAATCATTTACTGATTTAATTAAAAATCAATGTCCTCCAAATCAAGGTTTCACAATTAATAGAACACTTAAATATTAAATACCATCTACAAAAATTAAACCAGGAATGAAATTCCACGTATTTAAGTTGATCTAAGTCTTAAGGAACTATATTGAACCATTACATCACTTACTGTTTCACTATGGTATAAAAATGAGGTAACAGGCATGCAATATCCCTTTGTCATCCAACACCATGAAGAAAACAAAAGAACTGGCAGTTCAAAAGAGACATATGGTCGTAGATCTTCATAAATCTGGTAGTGGTTACAAGAAGATCCACAGATGATTGAATATACCACTGAGCACTGGCAGGGCAATTATTAAAACGTTCTAAGGATATGGAACAGTTGAAAACCTCACGGGTAGAGGGCGCAAATACATGTTGCACCCCCCCCCCCCCCCCCCACCCCAAGATAGGGAGCAGGAGGGTGAAAGAATCAACAAAATCCCCAATAATCGATGTGAAAGAATTGCAGGCCTTGCTGGCGTCTTGGGGTCAGCAGGTTTCAAAAGCACCATCAGCCACCTCCACAACCACAGGCTCTTTGGAAGGGTTGCCAGAAGAAAGCCCTTTCTGACTCCAAGACACAGACGCAAGTGCTTGGAGTTTGCCAAACGTCATTTAAATTGTGACTTATAGAAGGTGCTCTGGTGAGATGAGACCAAAATTGAATGTTTTGGTCAGATACAGCATTGGCATGTTTGGCGTCGAAACAGAGATGCATACAAGGAGAGGCACGGTGAAATATGGTGGTGGGTCAGTGATGTTTTGGGGCTGTTTTAATTCCAGAGGTCCAGGGTCACTGGTTAAGATTTATGGCATAATGAATTTCACCAAGTATCAGGCAATTTTGTCTGACAATCTGGTTGCCTCTGCCAGAAGACTAGGACATAAAAATGACCCAAAAACAGACCTCAAGATCCACACAGAAACGGTTCTGTGACAACAAAATCAATGTTCTGCCATGGTCATCTCAGTCGCCGGACCGCAATCCAATTGAAAACCTGTGGTCTGAGTTGAAAGTTGATAAGCGCAAACCCAAGAATGTGAAGGATCTTGAAAGGATCTGCATAGAGGAATGGTCCAAAATCCCTCCAAATGTGTTCCTTAACTTTGTCAAAAAATTACAGGAAAATACTCCATGCTGTTATCCTTGCCAGAGGTACTAAATGAGTAGTGCCAATAATTATGAAACTTTGATTTTGGTCAAATGTATTTTGTAATAAATAAGTGTAGGATTTTGGTTGGTTCCATTGAAACATTAATGAACAGTATTTCCTACATTTTGGTATTTTGAGTTTCTCTATAATTATGTTGTTTATATTTTTTAAAGTTTTGTTGGTGTATTGCCAGTCAGGGGTGCCAGTAATTTTGGAGCCCACTGTATATTGACTACGTCCATCCTAGCTCGCTCATTAATGTCTTAATCGAAATTACAGATGGCCTTTTATCTGCTCGTCATCCCCTTATGTCATAGTTTGTACATGTTAATTGTCAGTAGAAACCACATTTGTTAAAGCAAGTCAGCCATATCAGCTATGAGGCTGAATGAACTGTTTCTCTGCCAGACAAGGCTCCGCTGACAACCAGTTGTAGCAGTGGTAAGGTGTTGGGACTGCTGTTGGGACAGCTTTATGTAGGCCATAACAGTTTGTGGGCACCGTTTGTCACCGTTATAGTGCAATTCATGTGTAGTTTAGTGTTGTGTTGTGTAGTGGCTTTGCTGGCATGCATCATTTTTTTTGTGGGGGGCCCCGGCCAAGATTTGCATGCTAAAATCGCCACTGACTGTATCACTACCGAAACATAGTGAAAAAGTTGCATCAAAGGGAGAACCCTTTGTAGTGATTATTTTAATTAACGTTCTATTACAGATTCATTTTTGACATTTGTATCTCCATACCAAATTAATTCAATCGTAAAAACAAGGTGTTCAAATCCTTTCAAAGGAAATTACCTACATGTACATATTACCTCAATTACCTCGACTAACATTGAATCTGTACCAGTACCCCCTGTATATAGCCTCGCAACTGTTATTTTACCACTGCTATTTAATTATTTGTTGTTTAAATGTTTTACTTATCTATTTTTTACTTAACACTTTGTCTTAAAACGGAATTGTTGGTTAAGGGCCTGTAAGTATGGGGTGGCAGGGTATCGTAGTGGTTAGAGTGTTGGACTAGTAACCAAAAGGTTGCAAGTTCAAATCCCCAAGCTGACAAGGTACAAATCTGTCGTTCTGCCCCTCAACAGGCAGTTAACCCACTGTTTCAAGGCTGTCATTGAAACTAATCATTTGTTCTTAACTGACTTGCATGGTAAAATACATTTTAAAAGTAAGCTTTTCACTGTAAGGTATTTGGCGCATGTAACAAATATAATTTGATTTGTTCTCTGTACAGTTTTCAATGTTGATTGTATGAATCTGAAACTTGTTGATCGATTTGAATTACTTATGTATTTAATAAATGATGTTTAAATTCTCACTTTACTGTTCTTTATTTTGGCTCCATAAGAGCAACAACAGCTCAGCGGTTGGCCACACAAGCTCACAGAACGAGACCACCAAGAACTGAAGTGCGTAGTGCGTAGAAATCGTCTGTCTTCGGTTACAACACTCACTACCGAGTTCCAAACTGCCTCTGGAAGCAAAGTCAGCACAATAACTGTCTGTCAGGAGCTACATGAACATAACACTGTAAAAACACCAGGAATTTTAATTTAAGAAATCTGTTCCCAAGTATTCCCACGCATAATCGAGATACACGTGACCTTACAGAAATATAAGCAAGGTTTGAAATGATTATGCTTTAGTCAAATATCATATCTGTCTCAGATTCTTTTTGCAGAATACAAATGAACTATAATTACTTTGTTCCTGCCCTCTGACCATCCCCTAAAGAAAAAAATCGTCCCGCTGCTGAATCTAGTTGATGATCCCTGCCGTAGGCTGTACAGTTTCAATTACGGTCATTCAAAGTTAACTTATAATATATCAATGGGCTCAATTTCATAAAAAGGTGTACGGTTCGAGACATTGGAATCATTTCACAATTTAAATAGCATTAATGAGGATACTTTTCACAATATAATTTCAAGCATGTGACGGTGAATGTGTTAATACAAGTATTTACGCCAAGTGCGATTCATTTTTCACTCAATTAGATATCGAAGAGGATCAGGTAAGCGTTACATCGGTCAAATGACAATCCACATCAACATTTCACTATCAATAATGTTACTAGTATTGCCACGCCCTGATCTGTTTCACCTGTCTTTGTGATTGTCTCCACCCACCTCCAGTCACCCGTTTCCCCCATTAGTCCCTGGGTATTTATTCCGGTGTTCAAATCAAATCAAATCAAATTTATTTATATAGCCCTTCGTACATCAGCTGATATCTCAAAGTGCTGTACAGAAACCCAGCCTAAAACCCCAAACAGCAAACAATGCAGGTGTAAAAGCACGGTGGCTAGGAAAAACTCCCTAGAAAGGCCAAAACCTAGGAAGAAACCTAGAGAGGAACCAGGCTATGTGGGGTGGCCACTCCGCTTCTGGCTGTGCCGGGTAGAGATTATAACAGAACATGACCAAGATGTTCAAATGTTCATAAATGACCAGCATGGTCGAATAATAATAAGGCAGAAGAGTTGAAACTGGAGCAGCAGCACAGTCAGGTGGACTGGGGACAGCAAGGAGTCATCATGTCAAGTAGTCCTGGGGCACGGTCCTAGGGCTCAGGTCCTCCGAGAGAGAGAAAGAAAGAGAGAATTAGAGAGAGCATATGTGGGGTGGCCAGTCCTCTTCTGGCTGTGCCGGGTGGAGATTATAACAGAACGTGGCCAAGATGTTCAAATGTTCATAAATGACCAGCATGGTTGAATGTGTAATGTGTAATGGCTGTGCTCAATGCAATGGCACTTATAAATGTAGATCATTCAGACACCCGCAACCAGGGTAACCGAGGTGTTATTACGTGCTCCACTAAGGCAGTTATTTATCTTAGAACTTGTCCTTGTGGAAAAAATGATGTGGGAAAAAAACAAAGCGCGAATTAAAATTACGTATCTCAGAGCATCGTAGCACCATTAGGTGCAAAAACTAGCTGAAGGTAGTGAGTAGTGTGTGTCCTGTTGGATGTCACAGCTCTGAAGTATGGCATCGACAAGATATTTAGTTTGACTTAGTCAGACTTTTGTCAGACATCATTTTCAATAACAAAACTTGGCAAAGTACAAAAATATACCTTTGTGATAGATAATGGGATAGAGTTTTAAAAAAGGAGATGTAGTATGTTTTTCCTGCAGAAAAATATTTTTTGAATGGCCAGGCACCACACCCTAAAAGGGATTTTATTTTCCCTTTATCACAAATTGTATTATTTTTGTATTTGTATTTTTGTTGTCCAGTTTGTTACATTCTCTAAGAAATGGGATTTTAAAACCTCTTAGATGTAAAGTCCCCTGTTTAGGGGACCTGCATGGTTCGGTGCCGTTCCAATCGTCATTTCCGCTTATAAATCAACATTTAAAACCACTTGAAGCTGGGACGTCCCTCCTACCATTTCATTTGCTCTTCCGACTGTCCATCAACTCCTGGCTGAACCCGACATCACTGCCACTTTCAAAGCACATGTCTCCAATCCCACTTTCAAGGCACATGTCTCCAATCCCTACACGGTAGCGCAGCAGGAGAGTGTTTTTTCATCACTATAGTACATTCAGAGATGGATTCAAAGCCATTCATCTAAAATACTTTAAACAAAAAAACATTTTTTATGTCATAGATGGTCCTTTCATGATACATCGATTACATTTTAGATTATGTGTAGTTGCATTTAAGAGTTATATTATGTGTAATTCAATGTAAGTGAGCTTTCAAATTATGGATGTATCTCCATTTTATAGTGGTTAATATTCATGACATTTTGATGACGGTAGTATGATAAACTAAATAGAAAATATACATTTTAATCAAGATTTTGACATTTTTATGTTTACTAATATTAATGGACCAAAATACCATCAAATCTCAAAATTGATAGGAAGATGCAAAAATGTTATTTCAGCCTTAAATCGGAATATTGGAAAGTTCAGAAAGTTGACTGCAGTACTGCATTATGTGCATTCGGAAAGTATTCAGACCCCTTTACTTTTTCCACATTTTGTTACGTTACAGCCTTATTCTAAAATAGATGAATCGTTGTTTTTTTTGCCTCATCAATCTACACACAATACCCCATAATGACAAAGAAAAAACAGGTTTTTAGAAATGTTTGCAAATGTATTACAAATAAAAAAAACAGAAATATCCTTTGCATAAGTATTCAGACCCTTTACTCAGTATTTTGTTGAAGCACCTTTGGCTGCGATTACAGCCTCGAGTCTTGCTGGGTATGACGCTACACGCTTGGCACACCTGCATTTGGGGAGTTGACCTCATCCTGATGTCTGCTGCCTCTCAGTTCTCACACAGAGAGAGAGAGAGAGACAGAGACAGACAGAGACAGACAGAGACAGAGAGACAGACAGAGACAGAGAGAGAGAGAGAGAGAGAGAGAGAGAGGTCTTTGAGGAATAGGTAACTTCCTTATATGGGGCACTCACACTGCTCACTACTTTCAGCAATCAAGCTACGAGAAATCTGTCATTTTATAAAGGAGTCATTCAGCAATTGAACACTTGGCCACTAGACAGTTGGTATCCAAATATGAGAAAAATTCCAACTTTATGCAACTCATCAGCAATGCGACCACGCGATCGACCAATTGGAGGAGGGAGAGTCTCGCTAGCTTGCTTGACACTGCGCTGTGTAGGCTAACAACCAACGTGTTGTTTTAAAAGCTGTTCAGAAGATACACCGCTGAGGGTAGGTTTTGGTAATAAGGTAGGTGAGGGTATTAAGTTGTGTGAGTGCTCTGTTAGATGTCACTGCTGTCAAATATGGCATCGACAAGATATTTAGTTTGACTTAATATGATTTCTGTAAGCAGGACGAGGCTGACCAACTCTGTGGATCTCATGGACCACTATCACTGTTAAATGTAGATCTCCAAATCCTTTAAAATTGCTCTTAGATTATAAACTGTTTTTAAATGTTGACCAGGAAACTCCCCAAAAACAAAGGTCTACTATTTCATATATTTGAGGCATCTAAGAAAGAAAATGTAGCCATTTGTTTGAATGCGGTTCTAATATATCATGAGTACGTAACATTTTCAGTTTTTACTTCGGAGACAGACTGTTTGATAGATTTGCAGATAAACTTGTGGTGTAATTACTTTTTAATAGTTAGTACTAACATTCAATCTATTTTTGGTATTATTTCTGACAAAGCTATTATTTGAATAAATACTCTGTAGATTTTCACTCCATTGTCTTACTTCCAAAAAGGCTCAAGGTGTGTTCACACAGTTGTCGGTCTGGTTAAATAATAATACCTGCGTCATTTAAATAAGTGACACACTTGACCTGACCTGGTCAGGAATAGCTCAGAGCCCTTTCCATCCCTAACACGTTGCACACAGCACGGCATATTCTCTTCAATCATACTAAAGTGTTGTCATAACCAATATACTTACATTTGCATGGCAGGTGTGGTCCATCAAGTGAGGTGACGGGCAGCATCAGTTTACACATTTTGGTCTCTTTAGTATAAGCCTTGTATACGACCTGAAAAATAACTTATTTTTCTTCGAGCATGTCAAGAAAATATTTGATTTTTGTCTAGCATGTGTTAGCACCATCCAAGTCTGCGTTTAAAACGTAGGCTTTCAGTAGCAACAGCAACACATCCTCATCAATCACATTGATAGTTGTGGTTCCTGTCACACTGAGTAGGATATTTGCATGGCGTGTGGACATGGGGGGTTCGGCAACGTAGGTTGTCAATGATATATGCCAACACAGGTGTGTGTACCTAGCTCAGTTCTAAGCGAGACACCGGGAAGAGAGGAGACACCAAACAGAGTTCAGGTGGGATTACATTTTTTAATCTCTGAGATGAAGCAGTGCAACTGAGTGAAATGTTTGTGTTCAGATAACTTTCAATTGATTTCATGTTATTTTCACCGGAAAGTGCAGACATTGACATTGATGTTTTTTTCCCGAAGTCCATTTGATAGTGAAGAATTAACATGGTGGTGTTGTTATTGTCAAATCTCTCTTCTACGGTGATCATTGGAATGTTAAAGCCGGTACTTTCAAAATGAACTCCTCCAACCATTCCTCTGTCCTCTCTGGCTATCTGGAGCCTGATGTAGCTGTTGCCACTCCCTGCTATGCAGTTAACCTCATCCTGAGTCTACCCACCAATGGCTACGTCTTGTGGCTGATACTGACCGGAGCCGGAGGGACGATGACCTCAGAGTTCTTCGCTCTCAACTTGGCTGTATCTGAGATCCTCTACTGCCTGTGTGCTGTCTTTGTCTTTGTCTACATACACCTCCCTCTTCCCCCTCTCCGAGCTCTAGCAGCATTCCTTAGTGGTTTTATAATCCCAGGCCGCCCCCTGTTCCAGTGCTGTATATGTTTTGAGCGCTACCTGGCAGTGGTCCACCCTGTTGTCTTCCTGAAGTACAGACCCCTGAGATACAAGGTGGGGTGTTCTGGATTGGTTTGGCTGGTTGTGATTGGGTTCTGTTTTACTTTCATGCTTTTAAAAGACCAACATGTCTTATATTATGTGTCTTTGGGCGAATGTTTGGTCTTCATTGCATTTATGTTATTCTGCTGCCTCTCAGTTCTCAGGGCTCTGAAACAGCCTGGGCCTGGGGAAGGGGAGAGAGAGAGTGAGGGGACAAATAGCATGAAGAGGAGGGCGTTTAAGATCATTGTGATTATCATGGTGTCTATGATGGTGAACTACCTCCCGTGGGTAGTGGTTATACCTTTTATTGGAATCTTAGATTTGGGGCAGTTTGTTCATGCCACATATGTTTGTCTCTTCGTCAGTGTAGTTAGTGGATTTGTGCAGCCCCTCCTCTTCCTCCACAGGGCTGGGAAATTGCCCTGTATCAGAGGTCTCTGAGGAAGAGTTAATACCCCCAGTTTCACTTGATACAGAGGACCAATTGTAACCTGTTTGTTTATAACTGTTAGGTGATAGCTTGTAAAGAGGTTGGTAGTTGTAGATGTGCTAGCAAAAATATGTGCTTTGATTAGGGTTGCAATCTTCTGGTAACTTTGCCAAAAAGGTTCTTCAGAAAACCTGGTCGGAAGATTTCCCTAATCAGGAGCGAATGACCAGGATGTCCTGAATTTTGCAACCCTAGGTTTGATTAATTCCCTCTTATCTGGGAAGATTACCTTTCAATCTTGTTGCTAGTGCTTCACGTTGTATCTTTGTGTCTGTATTTGATAGTGAGACGGGACAATAAGACCCACATTATTTCAATGGTTATAAAAATGTGTTGAACTACTAATGTATTTTACTTATTGTAGAGCTTAAACAATCCAGCAATCATAAGTTAACACACCATTCACAGAGTGAAGGAAGGCAGGCAGGCAGGTGGACAGACACCCTTCTTGTTGGTAATCTGGTCTGCATCTGAAATGGCACCCTATAAAAGGGCTCTGGTCAAAAGAAGTGCACTATTTTGGGAATTAGGTGCCATTTTGGACACACGATGTTGGGTAGAGCAGAGATTTGTATCAGGTCCAGTGTCTTTGACAGGAACAACCACACCACACCACACCCCAGGAGACAGGGATGCTGTATCAATTCAGGTTAGCCAAATGTTTGTTTTTTATTTTACGTTTTTTTATTGAAACCCCAATTGTATAAAAACGTAAGAAAAAAATATATTTTAAGGAAAGACACCACACCCTAATAGGGATTCTTTTTATTTTTAAATCTCCCCTTAACATATCACAATCAACTTTTACCAGTTTAAAGTAGACACAAATATAATACGAAAATGTTAAATAGAAATAAAATGTACCACATATCAATAAATTCCTACGGGCAAGTGCAGAGAAAAATGCCATGGCATGTGGGAAGTCTGACTTTCGGCAAATGGCAGTTAAAAACAAGTAGACTGAATTTAGACTACCAAACGCTAAACACGTTTTTTAGACCCAATCGCCATCTAGTGAATGAAAATTACTACATATAGTCCAGTTTGTTACAATATCTATGAAATTGGTTTATAAATGATGTTTAATTCCATGTAGTGAGCTTTGAAATTATGGATGCATGTCCATTTTAAAGTGGTTAATATTCACGAAATGTTGATTACACTAGTATGATAAACTCGTGAAAATGTAAAAAATTATCTTGATTTTGACATTGTTTAAAAAAAAAAAAATCATATTAACGGCACAGAATACAAACAAATATCAAAATTGAAAGGTAGACGCAAAAATGTCATTTCAGCCTTAAATTGGAATATTGGAAAGTCCATGTCTACAGTATGACTATATATGTTATATGTATTTGTCTGTCAGGTCTTTGAGAAGTTGAAGTGAAGGAGGGGTTTCAATTGTCAACTTGATAATCATCTTCTCTTGAAGAATTGTGATTCTGATCTGATCGTGTCTCTCTTCTCCCCAATACCAGGGCTTGTCCCAAATGGCACCCTACTCCTTATATACTGTAGTCCCTATACAGTGCATTTTTTACCCATTTTGTTGTGTTACAGCCTGAATTTACAATAGATTACATTGATTTTTTTTTAAATCAATGACTTACCCACAATACCAAATAGTGTAAAAGTTGATTTAAAAAATAAATAATAATAATTCAAAATGAAAAGCTGAAATGACTTGTCAATAAGTATTCAAGCCCTTTGCCATGGCAAGCCTAACTAAGATCAGGAGTAAAATGTTGCTTAACGTGTCACATAATACATTGCATGGACTCACTCTGTGTACAATTATAGTGTTAAACATGATTTCCGAATGATTACCTCATCTCTGTTCCCAACACATACACCTGTAAGGTCCTTCAGTCAAGCAGTACATTCCCAGCACAGATTCAACCACAAAGACCAGGGAGGTTTTCCAATGCCTGGCAAAGAAGGGCACCTATTGGTAGATGGTACTTTTTTTTTTACCTCGTCAGCTCTGGGATTTGATACCAGCAACCTTTCAATTACTGACCCAACGCTCTAACCGCGCCTCCCAAAGTAGAGGAGAGATTGACTGCATCACGACTGATCTTCGTGAGAGGGATTAACATGTATTAGCGCACACCCAGACACCCATGCCCACAAGACATGCCACCTGTAGCGTCTGCTTCCAACTCACACTCTCAAACACGTAGATCCCCTGAACGCAGGGGACTTTTTTTTTTTTTCTCACTTTTTTTCCCACTCCAATCAAATCACACCAAAGAAAAACGTCATTGTTAGTGTCCCACCCTGATTTGTTTCACCTGTCTTTGTGATTGTCTCCACCCACCTCCAGGTGTCAACCATATTCCCCATTATTCCCAGGGTATTTATTCCTGTGTTCTCTGTTTGTCTGTTACCAGTTCATCTTGTCAAGCTTACCAGTGTGTTTTTCAAGTTCCTGGTTTTCCTAGTCTCTGTTTTTCCTAGTCCTCCAGGTTTTAACCTCTTGCCTGCCCTGACACTAAGCCCGCCTACCTGACCATTCAGCCTGCCCTGACCTCGAGCCTGCCTGCCGCCCTGGTCCGTTTGGACTGACCTGGTTTATGAACATTTGCCTGTCCTCGACCTGCATCTTACCTGCCCCTTCTTGTTCAATAAATATCAGAGACTCGAACCATCTGCCTCCTGTGTCATCATCTGGATCTCGCTCTGTGTCATTATAGTTAGCTTCTGGTCTGTGTCCTGCAGTAGCTAGCTATGGATGGAGATGAGGATCTCAAGTTTCTAGTTAGTTTGAGCAGCAGCTAAAAATGAAGGAGAATGGGAGGCCGACTCCAAAATTGGATATTGTGCAGGGGAGAGGAGCATGGGGGGAATCAACCTTTCAACAGTGAGAATGGAGTGCTAGGCTAAATAATCTGTTTTGGCCATGTCTTCTATTTGAGGAGCACATGTTTGCTCAACAACCCTTGAGCCACCACCGATTTTTCTGATCCTGCAAACCTGGGCAGGTCCCTTGACTGTCATGAAAAATCTAAAAAAACAAAAACATTATGGCGAGCCTGAAACTAAAGCTCTCCGGTCGAGTCCGGATCAACGAGGCTCTCAACCGGGCCGCAGTGATCAGTGTCCAGAGGCACAACGAACAGGTGAAGATAAAAAAAAGAGACATTCTGAAGAAACTGATCATCGCAGCAACGTACCTGGGACAGCAGGAGCAAGCCTTCAGGGGCATGATGAGTCCAGCAACCAGCCTTAACACGTGTCATTTGTGGAACTTGTCAATGCATTTGCCCAGTTCAATACTGCACCTTCGGACAAGCAACATATTTACAGGTATGTCAAACAACATACAGAATGACATCATTCAGAGCATCGGTAGTGAAAATCAAGTGAAACTGACAGTGAGATCAGTTCAGCACCCTTCACAGCGGTCCACGTGGATGACACCACAGACATGTCCTGCAAATATCAATTGACAATCCGAGCACTCTATGTCAGTGACACGGATCTTATATGCAAGAGATTCCTGGGGTTTTTCCGATGTGAGCGCAGAGACAAACGCAGAGGTGATCGCTGCTGTTGTAATGGAAACTATCGGCAAATTACAACCCAGCAGACAAACTCATCTGCCAGACTTACGACAGGGGCAAAGCTGCATGAGTGGACAGCGAGGTGGGGTTCAGGCGCTCATGAAAACCCCGTGTCAATATGCCCTGTTCATTCATTGTTATGCCCAATAAACTAAACGTAGTTTTAGCACAGGGGACAAGCAATATTCTAGGTTTTTGACCATTTTCATCACTTTTTTTTTACCCAATCATGTAAAAAGACAGCCATGCTTACTGAGGTTGACAATATCATTCGGGTACCAGGAGGCTGTGCCAATCGTTGGAACTTAAAAAGTAGAGCAACGCGTGCTGTGCTGATGTCTCCTTCCTCACACCACCAGCTGAGCTAGTACAATGACCTGACCACCACTTTCCCCATGGTACGCAAGCACCTGAAACTGATGCTGACCGTCCCTGTTACAAGTACATCAGCGGAAAGGTAATGTTCCTGTCTGAAAAGGATTACAACCTACCTGTGCAATAGTTGTGGATAAGAGAGACTCACGCATTTGGCAAATAAAAATGTCAGTGGAAACGTGTGTGCTGCGCGAACCTAAGTCCAGCGGAATACTGTATGACGATGTCATTGACCATTGTGCCAGAATGAAAGAGGGTGAGTCAAAATGTTTTTCTCTTTGCACGCACACACACACACACACACACACACAAAGATGATCAATGTCTATATGCTTACAATTTGTGCACCATGTTATTCATTGTTTTAGCTTGGTTTATTTAATGTTTGCTTCCATCTTCGGTGCAACGTAACTATGTATCTGGTCTGGACTGTGGGAATATATTCTGCACAGGTTTATTCTAAATTGCATATATTATTGTGATGAGTCAGTGTGAATTTTCTCGTTGAGATGCGGTCTCCGCCAGAGAGGCGCTGTCCAACTGGTGGTGCTGATAGCGGAGCAGCCTTCGGTAACTCTCCGTGGTCCTGAATCAATAGTTTGAGTGCTCTGAGTCTGTTTTAATGCACCTCTTGGGGTTACCACAGGTTAACATCAGTGTTTCCGAGGGCTTCTCCCTATAGTTAGCCTACAACATGTCAAAGTTGAAGTGCATTACGGTTGTATTTACCCCTTAGGCTATTTTAAACTTGCTGCTTTAGTAAGGGTTTTATTATAATTTGAGCAAATGATGGTGACATTAACATTGCCAACTAACTTGCACAAACATATGTGGTTGCATTTATTCCGCCATTGTGTGACACTTGTACTTTGGAACAGTCTGTGAAACAATGTAAGCTATGGCTTATCGATGTTATATCGGCTATCAAGGTGCCGTATAAATGCATTTCTAACCAGTTATAGAGAACACAACGTATTTGTCACACATAGGTTATAAAAAATAAATAAAAATCTTGGCTTCCTCAATGATTTTACCTGCGCACCGCTACTGCGCAGCCCCACGTGCAATTTCACATGTGAAAACATATTTTCACATTTATTCAATTTAAAGTTCAAATTTTAACACCACCTTTTTACTTGTGAGGAGAATTCACCTCAGATGTGAATTCCAGTTTCACATGTGAAATTTGCAGCTTGTCATTTTAAAAACAAGAACATGTGAAAATCACATTTGCTGTTTTACATGTAAAATATCTCCACGTGTGAAAATCGCACTTTCACATGATGAATGGCAAATTCACATGTGAAAATCAATCACACGAAAAAAAATCATTTATATGTTTACATCTAAGAAAACTCCACGTGAAAATCTCACTTTCATTCGTTGAATTGAAAGTTCACGTGTGAAAGTGAAAATCTAATGTAAGAAAACTCCACATTTAGTCTAATGTTTGTAAACAAAGTAAATGTAAACCAACGTCGTATAGCCTAAAAACATGGGTAAAGTTATAATTTTGATATCATGGATGTTGTGTCATGGCTGAATCAGAATTAGTTAGGTAACATTGATAAATAATATGTTTTATCAATTTTCCTAAGTATGCTTATGTGAGAAAGGTTACTTGGGCCCCAGAGAGGGGAGAGGTCAGGCTTGTCTTCATACAGTGGGGAGAACAAGTATTTGATACACTGCTGATTTTGCAGGTTTTCCTACTTACAAAGCATGTAGAGGTCTGTAATTTTTTATCATAGGTACACTTCAACTGTGAGAGACGGAATCTAAAACAAAAGTCCAGAAAATCACATTGTGGGATTTTTAATGAATTTATTTGCAAATTATGGTGGAAATTAAGTATTTGGTCAATAACAACAGTTTATCTCAATACTTTGTTATATACCCTTTGTTGACAATGACAGAGGTCAAACGTTTTCTGTAAGTCTTCACAAGGTTTTCACACACAGTTGCTAGTATTTTGGCCCATTCCTCCAAGCAGAACTCCTGTAGAGCAGTGATGTTTTGGGGCTATTGCTGGGCAACACGGACTTTCAACTCCCTCCAAAGATTTTCTATAGGGTTGAGATCTGGAGACTGGATAGGCCACTCCAGGACCTTGAAATGCTTCTTACCCAGCCACGTTTCATCTTCAATGCCCTTGCTGATGGAAGGAGGTTTTCACTCAAAATCTCACGATACATGGCCCCATTCATTCTTTCCTTTACACGGATCAGTCGTCCTGGTCCCTTTGCAGAAAAACAACCCCAAAGCATGATGTTTCCACCCCATGCTTCACAGTAGGTATGGTGTTCTTTGGATGCAACTCATTCTTTGTCCTCCAAACACGACGAGTTGAGTTTCAACCAAAAAGTTATATTTTGGTTTCATCTGACCATATGACATTCTCCCAATCTTCTTCTGGATCATCCAAATGCTCTCTAGCAAACTTCAGACGGGCCTGGACATGTACTGGCTTAAGCAGGGGGACACGTCTGGCACTGCAGGATTTGAGTCCCTGGCGGCGTAGTGTGTTACTGATGGTAGGCTTTGTTAACTTTGGTCCCAGCTCCCTGCAGGTCATTCACTAGGTCCCCCCGTGTGGTTCTGGGATTTTTGCTCACCGTTCTTGTGATCATTTTGACCCCACGGGGTGAGATCTTGCGTGGAGCCCCAGATCGAGGGAGATTATCAGTGGTCTTGTATGTCTTCCATTTCCTAATAATTGCTCCCACAGTTGATTTCTTCAAACCAAGCTGCTTACCTATTGCAGATTCAGTCTTCCCAGCCTGGTGCAGGTCTACAATTTTGTTTCTGGTGTCCTTTGACAGCTCTTTGGTCTTGGCCATAGTGGAGTTTGGAGTGTGACTGTTTAAGGTTGCGGACAGGTGTCTTTTATACTGATAACAAGTTCAAACAGGTGCCATTAATACAGGTAACGAGTGGAGGACAGAGGAGCCTCTTAAAGAAGAAGTTACAGGTCTGTGAGAGCCAGAAATCTTGCTTGTTTGTAGGTGACCAAATAGTTATTTTCCACCATAATTTGGAAATAAATTCATTAAAATCCTACAATGATTTTCTGGATTTTCTTTTCTCATTTTGTCTGTCATAGTTTAAGTGTACCTATTATGAAAATTACAGGCTTCTCTCATCTTTTTAAGTGGGATAACTTGCACAATTGCTGGCTGACTAAATTATTTTTTGCCCCACTGTAATTGAAGCAATCTTGAAGCGTGGAATCAGATTGGTCGGACCAGCGTTGAACAGAACTGAGCACGGGCGTTTCCTGTTTTAGTGTCTGTCTATAGGCTGGGAGCAACAAAATGGAGTTGTGGCTAGATTTGCCGAAAGGAGGGCAAGGGAGGGCTTTGTATGCATCGCGGAAGTTAGAGTAACTATGATCCAGAATTTTGCCAGCCCGGGTCACGCATTCGATATGCTGATAAATTTAGGGAGCCTTGTTTTCAGATTAGCCTTGTTAAAATCCCCAGCTTGTCACGCCCTGGCCATAGAGAGGCTTTTATTCTCTATTTTGGTTAGGCCAAGGTGTAACTAGGGTGGGCGTTTCTTTATTTCTATGTTTTCTATTTCTTTGTGTTTGGCCGGGTATGGTTCTCAATCAGGGACAGCTGTCTATCGTTGGGAACCATACTTGTGTTATTGTTTTGTGGGTAGTTATTTTCTGTTTTGCGTTTCTGCACCTGACAGGACTGTTTCAGTTTTCCCTCTTGGTTTATTTTGTTCAAGTGTTTGTTGATCTAATAAAAATCATGAACACTTACCACGCTGCGCTTTGGTCTGATCCTTCTTCATCAGACGACCGTTACACAGCTACAATAAATGCAGCCTCAGGATATGTGGTTTCCAGGTTACATGGAGTCCAATACATAGAGTCCAAAGTTCTTTCAGGGCCGTCGAGGTGTCTGCTTGGGGGGGATATACACGACTGTAATTATAATCGAAGATAATTCTCTTGGTAGACAATGCATTTGATTGTAAGGAATTCTAGGTCAGGTGAACAAAAGGACTTGAGTTCCTGTATGTTGTTATGATCACACCATGACTCGTTAATCATAAGGCATACACCTCCACCCTTCTTCTTACCAGAGAGATGTTTGTTTCTGTCGGCGCGATGCGTGAAGAAACCAGGTGGCTGTACCGACTCTGATAACGTATCCCGAGTGAGCCATGTTTCTGTGAAACAGAGAATGTTACAATCTTTGTCTCTCTGGAAGGCAACCCTTGATCAGATTTAGTCTACCTTGTTGTCAAGAGACTGGAAATTGGTGAGTAGTATACTCAGGAGCGGTGGGCGATGTGCCCATCTACGGAGCCTGACCAGAAGACCGCTCCGTCTGCCCCTTCTGCGGCACTGTTGTTTTGGGTCACCTGCTGGGATCCCGATCCATTGTCCTGGGTGGTGGACCAAACAGAGGATCCGCTTTGGGAAAGTCGTATTCCTGGTCATAATGTTGGTAAGTTGACGTTGCTCTTATATCCAATAGTTCCTCCCGGCTGTATGTAAAAAGACTTAAGATTCCTGGAATAACAGTGTAAGAAATAATACATTTAAAAAACAAAATACTGCATAGTTTCCTAAGAACGCGAAGCGCCGGAAGTCAATCTTTGTCCGCAACACTGAAATGGGCTACTTCTAATGTGAATTGGGGCGGCAGGGTAGCCTAGTGGTTAGAGCATTGGACTAGTAACCGAAAGGTTGCAAGTTCAAATCCCCGAGCTGACAAGGTACAAAATCTGTCGTTCTGCCCTTGAACAGGCAGTTAACCCACTGTTCCTAGGCCGTCATTGAAAATAAGAATTTGTTCTTAACTGACTTGCCTAGTAAAATAAAGGTAAAATTAAAAAAAATAAAAAATAAAAATTAATGAGACTTAACACACCTCAAATGCCCGAATTCATGAAGTGCCAAGTTAGGGTGAAGGAGGGCTGCCCATCATGTCTCCTATCCAGAGGTGTTAAGAAGAGTAACGTTGAAGAAACCATGGTAGTTGGATTAGGGAAACCAGTCAAATGTTACTTGCCAAAGGATCCTGACATGTTGCATGTTAAAAAATAAATACTTTATATAATTTATTGCATTGGTTATAAACTGTACAGCACAAACAAAGAGGACATATGACAAAATAGGCATCGTTGAGTTCGGCTGAACATTTTTTTGGGGAATCAGGGATTTTACAGCACAACCATTTACAAGAAATCTGAATGTGCAGCCGCCTGTGTAAGGATGTGGTTTGGACTTTGACTGAAGGAGTGGGGTGGGTTTTAGGATTCATTTAAATTGTTGTATTGAATGTGATGTTGGGTTTTTCCCCTTTCCAGCAATGGATATTTTTTTCCTCATTCCCTACCTGTACAGTAGGTGGCGGCATGCATCTTAAACGTTTGTTTGCGGACCACCATAATGCCAGAGAAGAAGAAGAGGAGAGCAGTCTGAGGTTGCGGTTCAAACACACCCTCATCCACCTACTTATGCCCTTTGGGTAATCCCCGTCGCCATCTTGGAGGGCGGTCCAAGTGATTAGTCAAGCAAGGGAAGTTTGCTACGTAAGCCCCTCGGCCCTCGTTTTTTGTAGAGTTTGCGAGTGTACAATTATGTTCACTCCGGGGCCTGAAACTCCCCATAATTCAATTCGCAACGATTGTACATCCGCTAAGAAAACGTTGCAAAAACAACCTCAATGGAGAAGTCAACATACAAGTGTAAGTAAAAACGAATGCAAATAAGTCAGAAATTGTGCTACTAATGCACATGACGGCACAAACACCTCTCATAAAAAGTAAATGTTTTTGTTTGGTTATCTTTTGGAAATTGTAGAAATAAAACGTTTTCCTTCTTCAGAAGTTCCAGCTAGGCAGGCTAACGTTAGTTAGCTAATTAACTTGCTAGCTATCATACAGTAGGCCTATATTAATAATGATATATTTAATATAAGTAGACATGCACTCAATTGACGCATATAAATTACCCACAAGCTACCGGTGTCTGAAAACACAACCATCGCAGGATGAACAAGTAACACATTTCCGGCCAGGGGTGGTCCATTTAAAAATCATTCCTTCCTCCCTCGCCCCTTGCCATGCAAGTGTATACTCGTCAGAAGTGTCCACTTAATTTGAGGGCTGAGGGGATAGGGTGTGTCTTTAAAGTGTTTGTACTGCATTCTGAGTATCCATTAATTCCATACAGCAACTTCAACAGGAAGTTACCATTCTCAGCTAGTAGCAAGAAGAATAGTGAATTTTGGAAAGAAACTGCCACATGCTAATATCCCAATGAGCATACTAATGAATTGATTGACTTCCGGGACCGACAGAGATGGCCGCCTCGCTTCGCGTTCCTAGGAAACTATGCAGTTTTTTGTTTTTTTACGTGTTATTTCTTACATTAGTACCCCAGGTCATCTTAGGTTTCATTACATACAGTCGAGAAGAACTACTGAATATAAGATCAGCGTCAACTCACCATCAGTACGACCAAGAATATGATTTTCGTGACGCGGATCCTGTGTTCTGCCTTTCAACCAGGACAACGGAATAGACCCCATGCGGCGACCCAAAAGAACGACTCCGTAAAAGAGGGAAACGAGGCGGTCTTCTGGTCAGACTCCGGAGACAGGCACATTGTGCACCACTCCCTAGCATTCTTCTCGCCAATGTCCAGTCTCTTGACAACAAGGTTGATGAAATCCGAGCAAGGGTAGCATTTCAGAGGGACATCAGAGACTGTAACATTCTTTGCTTCACGGAAACATGGCTCACTGGAGAGACGCTATCGGAGGCGGTGCAGCCAGCGGGTTTCTCCACGCATCGCGCCGACAGAAACAAACATCTTTCTGGTAAGAAGAGGGGCGGGGGCGTATGCCTTATGGCTAACGAGACGTGGTGTGATCAAAGAAACATACAGGAACTCAAATCCTTCTGTTCACCTGATTTAGAATTCCTCACAATCAAATGTCGACCGCATTATCTACCAAGAGAATTCTCTTCGATTATAATCACAGCCGTATATATTCCCCCCCAAGCAGACACATCGATGGCTCTGAACGAACTTTATTTGACTCTTTGCAAACTGGAATCCATACATCCTGAGGCTGCATTCATTGTAGCTGGGGATTTTAACAAGGCTAATCTGAAAACAAGACTCCCTAAATTGTATCAGCATATCGATTGCGCAACCAGGGCCGGAAAAACCTTGGATCATTGTTAATCTAACTTCCGCGACGCATATAAGGCCCTGCCCCGCCCTCCTTTCGGAAAAGCTGACCACGACTCCATTTTGTTGATCCCTGCCTACAGACAGAAACTAAAACGGGAGGCTCCCACGCTGAGGTCTGTCCAACGCTGGTCCGACCAAGCTGATTCCACACTCCAAGACTGCTTCCATCACGTGGACTGGGATATGTTTCGTATTGCGTCAGATAACAACATTGACGAATACGCTGATTCAGTGTGCGAGTTCATTAGAACGTGCATTGAAGATGTCGTTCCCATAGCAACGATTAAAACATTCCCTAACCAGAAACCGTGGATTGATGGCAGCATTCGCGTGAAACTGAAAGCGCGAACCACTGCTTTTAATCAGGGCACGGTGAATGGTAACATGACCGAATACAAACAGTGCAGCTATTCCCTCCGCAAGGCTATCAAACAAGCTAAGTGTCAGTATAGAGGTAAAGTACAATCTCAATTCAACGGCTCAGACACAAGAGGTATGTGGCAGGGTCTACAGTCAATCACGGACTACAAGAAGAAAACCAGCCCAGTCACGGACCAGGATGTCTTGCTCCCAGGCAGACTAAATAACTTTCTTGCCCGCTTTGAGCATGTGCAGACCAGCTGGCCGGTGTGTTTACGGACATATTCAATCAATCCCTATACCAGTCTGCTGTTCCCACATGCTTCAAGAGGGCCACCATTGTTCCTGTTCCCAAGAAAGCTAAGGTAACTGAGCTAAACGACTACCACCCCGTAGCACTCACTTCCGTCATCATGAAGTGCTTTGAGAGCCTAGTTAAGGACCATATCACCTCCACCATACCTGACACCCTAGACCCACTCCAATTTGCTTACCGCCCAAATAGGTCCACAGACGATGCAATCTCAACCACACTGCCCTAACCCACCCAGAATGCTGTTCATCGACTACATTCAACACCATAGTACCCTCCAAGCTCGTCATCAAGCTCGAGACCCTGGGTCTCGACCCCGCCCTGTGCAACTGGGTACTGGACTTCCTGACGGGCCGCCCCCAGGTGGTGAGGGTAGGCAACAACATCTCCTCCCAGCTGATCCTCAACACTGGGGCCCCAAAAGGGTGCATTCTGAGCCCTCTCCTGTACTCCCTGTTCACCCACGACTGCGTGGCCACGCACGCCTCCAACTCAATCATCAAGTTTGCGGACGACACAACAGTGGTAGGCTTGATTACCAACAACGACGAGACGGCCTACAGGGAGGAGGTGAGGGCCCTCGGAGTGTGGTGTCAGGAAAATAACCTCACACTCAACGTCAACAAAACTAAGGAGATGATTGTGGACTTCAGGAAACAGCAGAGGGGAAACCCCCCTATCCACATCGATGGAACAGTAGAGGAGAGGGTAGTAAGTTTTAAGTTCCTCGGCATACACATCACAGACAAACTGAATTGGTCCACTCACACAGACAGCATCGTGAAGAAGGCGCAGCAGCGCCTCTTCAACCTCAGGAGGCTGAAGAAATTCGGCTTGTCACCAAAAGCACTCACAAACTTCTACAGATGCACAATTGAGAGCATCCTGGCGGGCTGTATCACCGCCTGGTACGGCAACTGCTCCGCCCACAACCGTAAGGCTCTCCAGAGGGTAGTGAGGTCTGCACAACGCATCACCGGGGGCAAACTACCTGCCCTCCAGGACACCTACACCACCCGATGTTACAGGAAGGCCATAAAGATCATCAAGGACAACAACCACCCGAGCCACTGCCTGTTCACCCCGCTATCATCCAGAAGGCGAGGTCAGTACAGGTGCATCAAAGCTGGGACCGAGAGACTGAAAAACAGCTTCTATCTCAAGGCCATCAGACTGTTAAACAGCCACCACTAACATTGAGTGGCTGCTGCCAACACACTGACACTGACTCAACTCCAGCCACTTTAATAATGGGAATTGATGGGAAATTATGTAAAATATATCACCAGCCACTTTAAACAATGCTACCTAATATAATGTTTACATACCCTACATTATTCATCTCATATGCATACGTATATACTGTACTCTATATCATCTACTGCATCCTTATGTAATACATGTATCACTAGCCACTTTAACTATGCCACTTTGTTTACATACTCATCTCATATGTATATACTGTACTCGATACCATCTACTGTATCTTGCCTATGCTGCTCTGTACCATCACTCATTCATATATCTTTATGTACATATTCTTTATCCCCTTACACTGTGTATAAGACAGTAGTTTTGGAATTGTTAGTTAGATTACTTGTTGGTTATTACTGCATTGTCGGAACTAGAAGCACAAGTATTTCGCTACACTCGCATTAACATCTGCTAACCATGTGTATGTGACAAATAAAATTTGATTTGATTTGAGGTAAAGAACAGTTTAAATTATTTGTATTTATCACCACCAAACGTTTTGAAATACTTAACAAATAATACACTAGTGGCCCCCATTCAGTCGATATAGATAGAGCACCAGATAACGTTAGCTAGCCTGGATTACATTTTACATTTACATTTAAGTCATTTAGCAGACGCTCTTATCCAGAGCGACTTACAAATTGGTGCATTCACCTTATGACCTCCAGTGGAACAGTAGTGCATCTAAATCTTTTCAGGGGGAGGGGGGGTGAGAGGGATTACTTTATCCTATCCTAGGTATTCCTTAAAGAGGTGGGGTTTCAGGTGTCTCCGGAAGGTGGTGATTGACTCCGCTGTCCTGGCGTCGTGAGGGAGTTTGTTCCGTTTTGGTGGTTATTGGTATATCAAAATAAATCAATCACAGAATGTTTTTGGACTCATTCAGGGGTTTGTACCTGGTTAAGTATAATAGCATTGAAAATTAAAGTTCCATTTATATTCCTAAAACTTTCAAGCTGCAATATGTAACGTTTTGGGTGACCTGATCAAATTCACATAGAAAAGTGTGCTATAGATCTGTCATTCTTATTAAAAGCAAGTCTAAGAAGCGGTATATATGTTCTATGTGGGTTATTTCTATACTTCCCAAGTGGTGCGCGGGTCTAAGGCGCTGCATCTCAATGCAAGAGGCGTCACTACAGTACCTGGTTTGAATCCAGGCTGTATCACATCCGGCCATGATTTGGAGTCCCATAGGGCGGCACACAATTGGCCCAGCGTCGACCGGGTTAGGCCATTATTGTAAATAAGAATTTGTTCTTAACTGGCTTGCCTAGTTAAATTAATAAAAAAATAAGTGTAATATTTTGCATTTTTTTACACCAGCTTCTAACAGCTGAAAATACAATATTTTTGGTTATGGAAAATATATTTCTGTCACATTGTAATGGTTTTCCTCCTCTTCGTCTGAAGAGGAGAGACGAGAAGGATCGGAGGACCAATATGCGGCGTGGTAAGTGTTCATGTTTTTTAAATTAAAACACATAAACTGAACACTCCATACAAAACAATAAACGTAACGTGAAAACCGAAAACAGTACCGTGTGGTGTAAAACACAGACACGGAAACAATCACCCACAAACAAACAGTGAAATCCAGGCTACCTAAGTATGATTCTCAATCAGAGACAACTAACGACACCTGCCTCTTATTGAGAACCATACCGAACAGGCCGAACACAGAAAAACAACCTAGACACACAAAACATAGAATGCCCACCCGACTCACGTCATGACCAACTAAAACAAACAATAACACAATAACTAGGATCAGAACGAGACACACATGTGCTCCATCTCCAGCCTCTAGGTCGTCAGAGCATTATGACAACACCTGGACTCCATCACCTCCTTGATTACCTGCCCTATATGTCACTCCCTTTGGTTCCTTCCCTAGGCATCATTGTTTCTGTTTCATGTCTGTGCGTTTTTCATGTTTCTTGTTTTGTATTATGTTTCGTTTATTGATTAGATCACTCACTCCCTGAACTTGCTTCCCGACTCTCAGCGCACTCATTACAAGTTCACAGCGGTTTGGATGGTACAATGGGAGCAAACTATTCTAATTATAGCAACCAGGAAATGGCAGAGCGATATCTGCATAGTGCATCTTTATGTTGAAAATGATGCTGTCGCTGCTTCCATAAGACACATTGATAAATAGCCCAATGTCAAAACCTAGTTTTAAAATGTCCAAATCAATAACCAATATGCAGGGACAGTTTGTGATATATTGAAAACCAAAAATAACTATCTACACGCACATGTGCAACAACAATAATCATATTATTATTAGCATTTTTTTTTAAACGAGCACCTTATAAACAGCACACCTACCTAAAACCCTGCTGTTACTACAGTATGTCACTGAACTGTGTGAGAAGCCTGCAAGAACATGACAATAACATTTGATTTGACTGAATTTGATTTGTCACCAGTGGATCCAGGTGACCAGGACTGCCCCTCGTTATCGGATATATTTTGCACACACACACAATTCTTTACTGCACTTTTCAACAAACCTTTTTCAAATGGACATGGTATTCAATGTATTTTAAATAATATAAATATGTATAAAATAAGTGGCGACAGGGAGTAGGTATGCCACTGGCTCCGACTGGCAGCTGTCGTGTTGCCGGTCTGGAGAAGGGCGACTGGGTTGTGTAAGGAAAACGGTATGTCAGCGGGAGTAGCAGCGTGACCCAAACGGCCTATCGCAAGTGCTCTATGAGTCGGATTGGGGGGGAAAAAGCTGGCGCACCGCGATCGACCACTATGGAGGGACGCCGGGTTCCCGAGTGCTCATTGCTAACTGGGATGCAAGCCGCTTCATTGGGGGCTTCCAACAGTAAACTTGTAAAAAACGCTTACTTCAAAGTGGATGTACTGTGACAAGACCTTCAGGGGCATATTTCAGAAATGTATTTCATAGCTCAGCTTGCAATGCCATTTTTCAGGTGACATGAATCTACTCTTCATAGCCCAATTTGAATTATTGTAGCTCTTGCTGCTTATAATAACGTAGACGTTACATCCTTGGTGGTTGTTGCCATGTATTGGAGGACAATTTATTACGTTACACAACAATACAAAAGTCATTGTTAGGCTCAATTCATGCATGGAACTTGGCCGTTTATTCAATATATTGACGGAAGAAGACTTGGAGTAGAGGGTGAGGGTGAGGGGCCAGAACCCACAGGAAGGCCCCCGCCTTCAGGAGAGTTTATGGGCCGAGGTGGAGATGGCAAAGCCTGTATCAAATACTAAGGAACATCTCTGAAGAGAGTGAAACTGACTAACAACCATATCCCATCTCTTTGAGTGTCGCGTGGTTTCATAGACAATGTGTCTTTGCATTACACTCTCCGCAACCCTGACACCAAATAAAATATAAGAAATAATGAATCCAATCTACAAGCTGACTCTTTATGCAGTAGCAATTGAGACTGGGAAGGAGGTTAAGAATAAATGGACTGGTTTACAACTCCTGATCTCCTGCATCCTTCTATTTCAGTGTAAGTCACATTATTGCAAAGAAAAGGTATCTGCAGTTTGCGTCCCACTTCCAGGTAGGCTATAACAAGTTGCCCTTATACACAGATATAGGATCAGTTTACTCAACAGCAATCCCTTCCTTAAAAACGATTGTGGAGGAAACACACAACTGATCTTAGGTCAGTTTCTACTAGAAGACTCCTTCCTAACTAAAAGACACTTCACTTTGCCCTGTTGTTGTAGCCTTATGTTACACCCTTATCCTTACAGGTAGAAAATCAAAGTTCCCATGTGTCTTATTACAGTTTGAGAAGGTTACTCACCAGCCATGTTTGGGTTCTGTAGAGTTGGTCTGTCAAGTCCACCGTTCCGTAATCCCTCAGCCAGGGGATGACCTAATGACCCACACTTGGGTCGTGTTCACTAGAAACCAATAAAATGCAGGCTCGCAAGTTGAAATCTGTTCATTTATTACTTCACAAAGAGAAGTGCCCCAGAACATCAGTAAAACCACTTAAAGAGATTCTCCGGTACTTTGTAAACTTTTTTAGCCAGTAGTTCTGAAAGTAATGACCACGAGCCAAAAGTGGTCCCCGGAAATGAAGTACTACTGTTACATCACATATGTGCAGATATGTGCACCATGTCATTGCTCTCTCTCTCTCGCTCTGCTGCATCCTACTAGCTGTCACTCAAATGGCGAGGGGCTGGCCCACGTGGGGGGGAAATGGCGCCACACAGCTTCCAGAAAACAGTTGGGATTTCGTGGCTAATGAAGTAAGACAGTAATTAGGCATGTATGAACTACACATGGACGCATCCAACCCTAAGCGGGAGGTTGAAAAAATTCAATGTTCCGGAGCGTGTCTTTAAATATGACATTTTCTATTCAAAGCCTATTTATAATACATTGTTTTGGATCCTCTTACATTCTCTTCACCACATTGCCCGCATAATATGATCTTATTATTACAAATGTAATAAGATCAGTGATAATAATGAATGTTCTCCATCACAGAGGTGGAAGTACAGCATGTGAAAGTTGCCCCATGTTCTGGGCATGTAATCATAAAGCATCTCAGAGTAGGAGTACTGATCTAGGATCAGCTCCCCCCCTGTCCATGTTATCTAATTCATTCTGATCTAAAAGGCTAAACTGGTCCTAGATCACCACTCCTACTCTTGAGAGGCATAGTTGGAGAGCAACTGTGATGTGGATGAACCAATGTTTTTTTCTTCTTCTGATGCTCAAATAAAATAAATGGCAAAGCAAACTCTCAAGTCTTAAAAAGTTGAGAAAACATTCCACACACATATATAGATATATATATATATAGCAAAACTATGGCTTTACATTCTCATAGTGCAATTCGGACACTATAGGTACTATACATACCATTACATGGCACAAAAGTAGCCAGAGTGCCAGTCTGTTTGTGCAATCGTGTCAACTCCTTTTCAAACGTGCCACGTTTGTCTTGCAATAGAGTTGGGGAAAGCAGAAACAGATCTGAGACCAGGCTACCACCAAAATACTTGCTTCCCAGGCACTTACAATGAAGCACACACATTCAATATCATTACATACATACATTACAGTATTCTCTTTCAGATTCAAGCGCTACTAAGTCACACACGCGGTCTGCGTCACAAATGGCACCCCATACCCTACAGAGGGATTTAGTGGGATGCACACTAAATAAATAGCCTAGTAGCTCCAATGCACCTGCTAAATGAAGCCCTGCTCCAATGAGGTGGTTCTACTGTCGTTGTCATGGGGACAGTGATATCGGGGTTCAGGTGCATCCACCTTACCTCATACATTACTGTTAACTAGTAATACTGTTTGTTATATTTGACCTCATACAGTACTGTTAACTAGCAACACTTTTATTTGACCAAATACAATACTAATACTGTTTTATTTGACCTCATACAGTACTGTTAACTAGTAATACTGTTTGTTATATTTGACCTCATACAGTACTGTTAACTAGCAACACTTTTATTTGACCAAATACAATACTAATACTGTTTTATTTGACCTCATAGAGGGCTGTTAGCTGTAAATAATGTATTGTTTTTGAATACCGAAGACGGTTGGTTGATCAGATTCAACCAGCTTTTGGAGTTGATTTGAGCAACACATCTGTACATCTATATTATCTCGTACAGTACTGTTAACACGGTTTAACATTTCAAAATGGTTGGTTGGTGGGCTGTTTGACCAGAATGAATCAGCTTCTGACAAGTGCTCTTTCTTGCCCACATTTATATAAATACTTTTCTTTTAAACTAATCTACAGCTCTTTGTAAGAGCTCCTTTGTAACAGCTCACCTTGAAAGGTTTCAGTGATGGTTACTGATTGGCATTTCTCTTGAACTACACAGACATTTCCCGTTGCAATTTTATCATACGCAACAAGTTCAATGACATGATTATCTAAAAGCAAAATTCCATCAATGTTGCTGCAAACTAGGCTGTGCCTGCACAACACCTCGCATACCGTACCACTGTCCTGAACTTAGCTATGATTGGCGGAAATAACAATGGATGATGTCATCTCAAAACCTAGGTTCTGTCTCACATGGCACCCTATTTCCTATGTAGTATACTGCCTTTGACCAGGGCCCATAGGGTTCTGGTCAAAAGTAGTGCACTATATTGGAAATAGGGTGCCATTTGGGACGCAAACCCTAAAGATCAAATAACGCAAAAACAGAGGGACCATCAAAGTCTGACCAAACAAACAGACCCTATGAGTCCTGGTCAAAAGTAGCGCACATAATAGGGAATAGGGTGCCATTTGGGACCAAAAAAATTCAGGTGGACACATTGTGATGCACGGAGTCATTTAAATAGTAACTCTGGGATGAACACAGGGAAATAGAGGTAGTGACCCAGGGTGTGTCTGAAATTGTACCCCATGGGCTCTGGTCAAAAGTAGTGCACTATATAGGGAATAGGGTGCCATTTCGGACATAGCCGCAGACTTGACCAAGTGGGCATAGTACTTAGTGGACTTACAATGACAGGTCTGACATGGAGATAAATAAGGGGACACAGGGAAAGATTGCAGGTGCAGATTGATAGTCAAATTAATAGGGATGTGCAGGCCCCATGGGCTGGTGGTCTGGGCACATGTATTCTCCGCTATATGTAAAGACACAATAAAGACAAGTATAGATACAGGGAGTGAACCGGAAAAGACAGAAAGACAAACAACGACCAATAAAATATTAGTACCAGACTGGCTGCTAGGCCTAAATTAATGAAGTGACTGTGGGGTGGTGAGAGTTGGGTGGGGGAGGTAGTTCAATGTTACACCAGCCAATCTGATAGCGAAATAAATCTACTTCCTGTCTACTACAGAATACTGAGAGTTGTGCTTCTGGTTGGTGGAAGGGTGACCTGAAATGGTACCAATAACCTTCATGGAATTTCTGGTCAGTGTAAATTGTATTGCTTAATTATTGAATTGCCGAACCTCAATTTCCATTGAGATTTTCTATTTCACGTTTAGGCATGAAATTATGTTTTAACTAAAATAAATATGAGTTAAATGTATATTTTAGGATTTCTTTGGCATGTCATACCTAAAACAAAAATGAGTATATTGAGTGTGTATTTTGATGTCAAATGAAAAAGGGCTTAAGGGCGACATGTCCAAACTCCAGTGCACAATATTGTCATCACTGTCCGAAAATGACAACCATCATTTGTCATCGTCATGACGATGGTCTATAATGATATTTTACAATTAACGACTATGATATTTGACAGTTAATTTGGTCAAGATTCTTAAGCTTAATTGCTGAGATGTCCATTAGTATGGTTTTTGGTATGGCCATTTTCTGGTTGCCGTAAGGTTTGTCTCTCTCTTTCTGATTGGTTAGCGGCCTCCCTCTCACACTCCTCCACCTTCTCTCGCATCAGGTTCCTACGGTGATAGATCAGGTATCCAGGCAACAGGAATCCAGCCAATGAGGCAATGAGCAGGCTCAGGTTGATCTGTTGATCGGAAGATAGAGTTAGTCAGAGAACTAACGTGTTTGAGACATACCTTTCTAATAAATCTTATTGCCTCAATTGTCTGTTTCTGCCTATTCACATGAATCCATTTGTATTAATTTGCCTTACAATCTCAGTAGTACAACGGCAAAGCACTAATGTCATCGTGTGTGCTGTGTGTGTCTGCATGCATGCATGTATGTGATCTGTGTGTGTGTATGCTCTGTGTACGTGTTTGTGTGTGCGTGTGTGTGTAGCCTCACCCAGTAGGGGTCTCCTCCCAGGTGTCCCACCATGATGACGAAGAGAGGCTGCTGGAGGAGAGCGAATAGCGCGCTGATCATCGACTGCATACCCGTCAATGTCCCAAAGTGATTGGACGGATATCTGGAAGGGGCGGGATGTAATGGTTACCTCCCCAATCAAAACTGACGGTACCTTACCTGTGTTTTGTTAATTAAGATAATACATATTTTTTTTTGTGTGTGTGTTTGTAGCAATTTGTGAATTGTATCAAATAATTTAGCCTTTCACTGCTATTGATATGTAAATATAGTGTTTTCCAAATTGTGTAACAAACAATTCCCAAAACTATCTGACACACACACCTACGGATCTTACTGAGACGATCATAGCATGGGTGTAATGTTCTGGAAAGCAAGCGTCCAACAATGTGTTTAGTTGACGTTGTAATGTACTTACACGGCAGCATAGAGTCCTCCGGCACAGGAGTGGACGAAACCCCTGACCATGGTGTGGACGATGAAGGAAATGATCTGGGAGGGAGGGAAAGAGAAGGCGAAGGAGAGAGAAAGGGGGGGTATTAGGAAAATAAAAGGATAGGGGGATGGAGAGGGAGAGAAATTGTTCATTTTATTTGGCCATTTAAAAACACAACACAACCACACACGTGGATACTGCCGCATTTTAAAATCACCAAGGACGACACAAAAAAGTTCCATTGTGGCCCTCTTGAAAATACATGAAAACTAAACGTATACACAACAAAATACATCATCTCATCATCATTTAAATTTTTTCATTTCAGTTGACTAAAACGAGACAAGATGAAATTATCTTTTGACAGGAATCGGACTTCTGAGTGGACTGGAAAATAGTTTTTGGAGAGATTGAGAGCTTTCCAGTGATAACCACAATTAATATTAGCAGCACAGATGTGCAGCGCGGTTTTGTTAAGCAGTGGGAAGGACACATCACACCCAGCAAACACAGCCTACATCAGCTGGTGAGCTGAGGGGGAGCAAGCGATGAGTGTGGGCAGACAGGCTCCACTCAGGTTCAGCCTCCGATTATACACATCACGCTGGCGACTCTCTTGTATCCCCATAGCTAACCAGTCACCACCAGCCTTCTAGTTAGCTACCCTTTGGCTGGTTAAGAAATACAAGCCTCTTTATGAAATGAAAAACAATAGCAGCATTGAGATTAATAGTAAAACAACGGTCTAGCTATGTTTTTTTTTTTATCTCCCTTGACTATAGAAAAGTATAGAAAAGCCTTTGAATTTGTATTCTCACTTAACCCGTCCACTTTCCCCACTGTATTTCAGAGCCAGGTTCTGTAGTCAATGTAGCCAAGTCTCAATCTTTTCCTCAGAGAAAACGGCTTGATTCTAGCCCTTAACGTTCAAAAGATAGACTACATGACTAAAAGTATGTGGACACGTGCTCGTCGAACATCTCATTCCAAAATAATAGGCATTAATATGGAGTTGGTCCCCCTTTGCTGCAATAACCGCATCCACTCTTCTGGGAAGGCTGTCCACTAGATGCTGGAACATTGCTGCTGGGACTTGCTTCCATTCAGCCACAAGAGCATTGGTGAGGTCGGGCAATAACGCCTGGCTCGCAGTCGGTGTTCCAATTCATCCCAAAGGTGTTTGATGGGGTTGAGGTCAGGGCTATGTGCAGGCCAGTCAAGTTCTTCCACACTGATCTCAACAAACCACTTCTGTATGAATATCACTTTGTGCACTGGGGCATTGTCATTCTGAAACAGGAAAGGGCCTTCCCCAAACTGTTGCCACAAAGTTGGAAGCACAGAATCATCTAGAATGTAATTTTATGCTGTAGTGTTAGGATTTCCCTACGCTGGAACTAAGAGGCCTAGCCCGAACCATGAAAAACAGCCACAGACCATTATTCCTCCTCCACCAAACTTTACAGTTGGCACTATGCATTCGGGCAGGTAGCGTTCCTCTTTCATCCACCAAACCCAGATTTGTCCGTCTGACTGCCAGATGGGGAAATGTGATTCATCACTTCAGAGAACGTGTTTCCACTGCTCCAGTGTGAGCTTTACACCACTCCAGCCGACGCTTGGCATTGCGCATGGTGATCTTAGGCTTGTGTGCAGCTGCTCGGTCATGAAAACCCATTTCATGAAGCTCCTGACGAACAGTTCTTGTGCTGAAGTTGCTTCAAGAAGCTGTTTGGAACTCGGTAGTGAGTGTTGCAACCCAGGACAGATGATTTTTATGCGCTAAGGGCTTCAGTACTCAACAGTTCCGTTCTGTGTGCTTATGTGGCCTGCCAGTGTTGCTCCTAGACATTTCCACTTCACAATAACCGCAATTTGAGAACTGACTTGTTGGAAAGGTGACAGTATCATGTTGAAAGTCACTGAGCTCTTCAGTAAGGCCATTCTACTGCCAATGTTCATCAATGGAGATTGCATGTCTGTGTGCTCGATTTCATACACCTGTGTGTGGTTGAAATAGTCGAATCCGTTCATTTGAAGGGGTGTCCATATACTTTTGGATATATAGTGTATGACCCATAATACTGCCGCTACGTTTTTTTTCTTTCTATCTTGCATTGGCGGGCCGCATTTGACATTAATCAAGCATATCGCGAGCCGTACTAAAACTAAGCCACATGCGGACCTTACCGTTAACCATTTGTTAAGGCTACACCTTGTTCAGTCATGTTACCTCATTTGCTAGCTATAATTAACAACCTGGGCGCACGTTCAGTAGGACGCAACGTTTTTGGAACGTTCAGATATAAATGCTATTTCGGACAAACACGCCTCTCTGACACTTTGAATAAGAACTAACATCTCATCTGTTGATGGAATTTATATCTGAAACGTTTGAGAACGTTTTGCAACTGAACATGACCCTGGTAGCGTTACAGCAGCCTATTCATTCATAGGTTGCATCGCCGTCACTTGGGCGCGTCATGCCATTGTTATGAATGTTCTCAAGGCGCCCTTTACCGGCGGCGACATAGTGGTACCCTAAAGTGGTGATAAGCCCAGTCATTCTGGACAGAGGCTAACTACTGTTTCTTCTAAATTACACTACTGTGCATGGAAATGTTCAAATAATTAGTAGGAAACAACTTTGCCTGCATTATCATGTCGTCAAATTTACTTTAGACCAGGCCTGGGCAAAGGTTGGCCCGCGGTGTCAGTGGAACGTTGAAAACAATGGCAATGACGCGACCGAGTGGCGGAGGTGCAACCCACACTACTTTGCCAATACAGTACTTTGCGCCACCATCTGGTGCTACTCTCTCTCTCCCTGTGAAAGTGTGTATCTGTTTGTTTTGTATGTCATGTGCAATATCTATGTAGGCTGAATTAGACATTTACATGGCCAGATAATTCTTATATACAGTAGGGCAAAAAAGTATTTAGTCAGCCACCAATTGTGCAAGTTCTCCCACTTCAAAAGATGAGAGAGGCCTGTAATTTTCATCATAGGTACACTTCAACTATGACAGACAAAATGAGAAAAAAATCCAGAAAATCATATTGTAGGATTTTTAATGAATTTATTTGCAAATTATGATGAAAAATAAGTATTTGGTCAATAACAAAAGTTATCTCAATACTTTGTTATATACCCTTTGTTGGCAATGACAGAGGTCAAATGTTTTCTGTAAGTCTTCACAAGGTTTTCACACACTGTTGCTGGTATTTTGGCCCATTCCTCCATGCAGATCTCCTCTAGAGCAGTGATGTTTTGGGGCTGTTGCTGGGCAACACGGACTTTCAACTCCCTCCAAAGATTTTCTATGGGGTTGAGATCTGGAGACTGGCTAGGCCACTCCAAGACCTTGAAATGCTTCTTACGAAGCCACTCCTTCGTTGCCCGGGCGGTGTGTTTGGGATCATTGTCATGCTGAAAGACCCAGCCACGTTTCATCTTTAATGCCCTTGCTGATGGTAGGCTTTGTTACTTTGGTCCCAGCTCTCTGCAGGTCATTCACTAGGTCCCCCCGTGTGGTTCTGGGATTTTTGCTGACCGTTCTTGTGGATCATTTTGACCCCACGGGGTGAGATCTTGCGTGGAGCCCCAGATCGAGGGAGATTATCAGTGGTCTTGTATGTCTTCCATTTCCTAATAATTGCTCCCACAGTTGATTTCTTCAAACCAAGCTGCTTACCTATTGCAGATTCAGTCTTCCCAGCCTGGTGCAGGTCTACAATTTTGTTTCTGGTGTCCTTTGACAGCTCTTTGATCTTGGCCATAGTGGAGTTTGGAGTGTGACTTTTTGAGGTTGTGGACATTATACTGATAACAAGTTCAAACAGGTGCCATTAATACAGGTAATGAGTGGAGGACAGAGGAGCCTCTTAAAGAAGAAGTTACAGGTCTGTGAGAGCCAGAAATCTTGCTTGTTTGTAGGTGACCAAATACTTGTTTTCCACCATAATTTGCAAATGAATTCATTAAAAATCCTACAATGTGATTTTCTGGATTTTTTTTCTCATTTTGTCTGTCATAGATGAAATGTACTTATGATAAATTACAGGCCTCTCTTTTTAAGTGGGAGAACTTGCACAATTGGTGGCTGACTAAATACTTTTTTTGCCCCACTGTATATGTTTGTCAGGATGTAGGATGTTATGCAGAAATATATGTTCATAGGACAAGGCAATGTATATTTGTGCACATGGAAGTCAGTGATTCATGTTTACTATAGGTTAATGAGGCCTTACAAATGTGATGCAACTAAAATGAAAGGGTGTTTAGTTGACAAACACGACCCACAGTTTTCATCCTTTTGACAATGACTAGACTAAATCATTATTCAAATAACAAATGTGACTGTCACGGATCCCTCCGGAACCTTCATTACCCTCCCCTGTTCCCACTGAATAGTACTTGTATAAGTGTGCCCTTTGGTTTCCATTGGGCTGTCGATTATTGTTACAATGTCCGTTGGTGTGTCTGAGTACCTGTGCTGTGTGTTTTGGGCTTTCGTGCCCTTGTGGATGGCGCAGATGATTACGGGTCTCATCCCGGGTGTTAATCATTGTGCGCCTGTGTTATTTATTCGAGGTACACCTCCGCTCTTTTGTTTTGGGTTTCTACCCTGTGTTTTGTTACATGTTTGTGTGGTCTTCGTCCCCGTGCCTTTACACGGCACGCTGTAACTTGGGCTTAATAAAAAAACAACTATTACGCATTCCTGCGCCTGTCTCCCGATCCATCATACCAACTTGACAGTGACTAAGACTGAAATATATTTTGTAAAAATGACTACGGCTAGAATAAATTTAAATAAGAGTGCCAAAATGAACACTGACATGTAGCAAGGGTTCTTGTTGCAAGGTGAGTTATCAGCATTTTGTTTATTTACCTGTATATGGGTAGATATGGTAGGCATGGTCATGTGACTGTGTTCCTACCTGTATTGGGCCATGTTCGGTAGGGAAATGTTGTGGAACGTTGCAGATCAAAATATCACAAATAGAGCTGACATTATTCATTTTTTACATTTCAGAGAGAGGCATATTGGTCGATATATATATATATATTTTAAATATAGTTTTGAAACTTTTACCCCTGTTTCTCCCCAATTTCGTGGTATCTAATTGGTAGTTATTCTTGTCTCATCGCTGCAACTCCCGTACGGACTCGGGAGAGGTAAAGGTCGAGAGCCGTGCATCCTTCGAAACAACCCTGCCAAGCCGCACTCTTTCTTGACACCGCTTAACCCGGAAGCCAGCCGCACCAATGTGACGGAGGAAACACCGTCCTCCTGGCAACCGTGTCAGCGTGCATTGCGCACGGTCCGCCACAGGAGTCCCAACAGCGTGATGGAACAAGAACATCCCCTAACCTGGGCGACGCTGGGCTGATTGTGCACCGGCAGCAACTGAGCCTGGACTCGTACCAGGATCTCTAGTGGCACAGCCTTAGACCACTGCGCCACTCGGGAGGCCCCCCATATATTTCTATCGGAAACATTTCCACAACGTTGTGTCCTGTTGAACGCAACCCAGGTGAGCTGTGTGTGGTAGGGTCATGTGGCTGTCTTCTTACCTGTACAGGCAGGTTGTCTATCATCTGGATGACTCCGAAGGTGACCAGTAGAACGTTGGTGATGATGAAAGCACGGATGGCGTTTGTCAGTTTCTGGATCTTCCTGTCTCTCTTCGGGGGTTCAGGTTGGCTGGAAAGAAGAGGTCAGGGATGAAAAAAATATTAAAAAATGTAAGCATCAGGAAAATACCAAGGGTTGTGTTTATTAGGGAACGCCACAGAAGACATTTAAACAGGAAAGCGAAAATTAGCATTTTAGTCCGTTTTCTTTAGTTAGATGTCTAATGAACACAACCCGGGCTCTCTCTCAACATGCCATGCTTGGTCCCTTCTGAATTATTTCTCCCTTAAAGAGAGTGGCGCAGTGGTCTAAGGCACATCATCTCGGTGCTAGAAGCGTCACTACAGACACCCTGGTTTGAATCCAGGCTGTATCACAACCGGCCGTGATTGGGAGTCCCATAGGGTGGCGCGCAATTTGCCCAGGGTCGTCCAGGTTTGGCCGGTGTAGGCCGTCATTGTAAATAAGAATTTGTTCTTAACTGACTTGCCTTGTTAAATAAAGATTTAAAAATAAAAAAAATGGTCAACTCCTGTCCATCTCTCCATAGGGATGAACAGCTTATGTGGTGATTTTGTATTACTGCATCCCAGGCACCAATAGGCACATGCATGTAAAATACCTAGGGCCCAGAGATTTTCTTGGTGGGCTGTAAGTATAAACACTGTCCAATCAGCATGATGGATGAGATGGGTAGTTTATAACTGAAGTTCCTATGTTCTCGCTCTCTCTCTTTTTCCGTTCTCTCTCCGTTTCACTCTGTCACACACACACACACACACACACACACACACACACACACACACACACACACACACACACGCGTACACACGCACACCTCTGGTCTACGTCGCACTCCTTCATCTTCCAGTCCATGATGTAGCCAATCAGAGGACAGGTGAGCAGGCAGAGCAGCTGCAGAGAGCCAAACACTGACGAGTAGAAACCCACTAAGGAGAGGAGACACACGGTCAGAAAACACACACACACATACGTACACGCACATACACAGTCACTATGCATTACCACACACACACACACACTCTCTTTCTCTCACACGCCCGAACGCACGCAAGCACGCACAAACACACCCCTCAACGCACACACACAAGCTTCCAATACCAAACCAGGATCTCTCTCTGTTTCATCCTCTCACCTTGTTGCTCTGCCTCCATCAATAGCTCCTTAGAGGCTGAAAACAAAAAAAACATACAGAAAGTCAAGGAAGTCACAAATTCACACCCACTGACATCATAACAAATCCCAGATGCCATTCTCCGACAACTGTGACCATCCGGTGCCACAGATATTCAAGTCAAGTTTTATTTGCTCATCTCAATATACTTGACAAAAAATAAAGATGAAAAAGATATGTGACAGAATAAAGAAATGGCAGACTAACCGCTGCGCTCATGTTTTGTTGAACATCACTTGAAGGGAAACAGAATGTGAGCTACTACGGAATCAGTCTGCTTTCACAAGGCAAATGGGGCAGTGCCCACGACTTAAAAGCCTTCACAAGTGATTGGTCCTTACGGTGTGGGTCGCCGTGGGTAACCAGGAACTCCAGCATCTTGTTCATGGCGCCCATAAAGAAGATGATGCGTAGCTGGGTCATCGCCATGGTGATGAGACTCCACAGGAAGATGGGCGAGCAGACTGAACTACGGAAAGGAGGGCCACCTGTCGGGGGAAAGAAGGGGAGGGGCGGGGGTAAGAATTAAACATGAGATCATGACACTAGGCTAAGTTACTTTTTCAATTTGTTAACACATTTTTATTAAAAAGTTGAACAGATTAAAGTAGGGTTGAACTCAATACCGTCCATTTATTCTGGTTGGTGAGTGAAGCCCTGGAAGACCAGCTCTGACCGGTTCTGACCAGTTCCATTTAACTATCCGGTTCTAAGCAGTTATGTCTAGTTCTGACTGGTTCTAACCGTTTTTGTTGTTGATCCCATGCTATTCCTCACCCTGTGTCTGTTCTCCAGTTGGGAGCTGCTCTGACGAGGGATCTGTTCCTGCTGCTTCGCAGCCATCTTCTCTTCCACCGTGGTCACATGACTGTAGAATCTGTCCCCCGTCAACTTGTCATCCATCACCGTGCCACTCAGCTTCACCTCCTTACTGTGGGAGCAAGGGGGAGGGAGAGAGGGAGAGAGAGACTCCCTCAACGATTTTTGGGTTACTGTAACAGTCTATAACGTTAGAGTTACGTCATGTAATGTTGTGTTTATGATAGTAACGTTGTCATGAATACTGACGTGTAGCTGATGTCCTCCGGTGCGGGGAAAGACTCCCCCGGCCAATTGAGGAAGCAGTTGAGGAAGACGAGACCGGCTAGCCCCGACCACACCCACATGATCACCCTGAAGGACACACCTAGATCATAGATCAGCTGGAGGGAAGAAACAGAGGGAGGGAGGGAGAGAAGTAGAGGTTAGAAAATTCAACTATAATATATCACGATATCAAGTAAAGCCATCAAGTGAAGCCTTTCTGTGAATCCTCAATCAATCAACAAACCAATCAACATTTGTCACAAGGTGCTCAAGGTAACAAACACTGACCTAAACTCCCAGAGGGAACTGAGGAGTAACTCTCCTACCTTGACTCCAGGGAAGGTGACGGCTGAAGAGGCGTAGGAGCCGATCATTAGAGACAGGATAGTGGAGCGCACGTTCCCAAACATGTTGGGCAACTAGGAGACAGAGAGAAGGGGGGCCAGAGAGGTAGTGAGATGGGAAACAGCGAGAGTGGGAGATAGAAAAGAGGGAGGGAGAGGAACTCGGACAAAGATCACCGGTGAGCAGTGGCTGTATTAACTGATTTTTTTTGTGCAAATTGATGGAAAATGAAACGCAGAAATATCAAATGTACATATCTATTCACACCCCTGAGTCAATACTTTGTAGAAGCATTTTTGGCGGCGATTAGAGCTCTGAGTCTTTCTGGGTAAGGCTCTAAGAGCTTTGCACACCTGGATTGTACAATATTTGCCCATTATTCTTACCAAAAAAAATATTCAAGCTCTTGTCAAGTTGATTGTTGATCATTGCCAGACAGCCATTTCAAGTCAAATCAAATTGTGTTTATCACATGCGCCGAATACAACAGGTGCATGTGATAATTGTCAATAATGACAATCACCTTACAGTGAAATGCTTACGTACAAGACCTTAACCAACAGCGCTTTAAGAAGTTAAGAAATGTTTAAGTAAAAAAAAATAGATAAGTAAAAAATAGAAAATAAAAGTAACAAATAATTCAACAATGTGCGGGTGCACTGGTTAGTCGAGGTAATATATACATAGGTAGAGTTAAAGTGACTATGCATAGATAATAAACAGAGTAGCAGCAGTGTAAAAGAGGGGTCTGGGTAGCCCTTTGATTAGCTGGTCAGGAGTCTTATGGCTTGAGGGGTAGAAGCTGTTAAGAAGCCTTTTGGACCTAGACTTGGCGCTCTGGTACCGCTTGCCGTGCGTTAGCAGAGAGAACAATCTATGACTTGGGTGGCTGGAGTCTTTGATCATTTTCATGTCTTTCCATAGATTTTCATGCCGATTTAAGTCAAAACTGTAACTAGGCCACTCAGAAACATTCAACGTCGTCTTGGTAAGTAACTCCAGTGTATATTTGGCCTTGTGTTGTAGGTTATTGTCCTGTTGAAAGGTGAATTCATCTCCCAGTGTCTGTTGGAAAGCAGACTGAACCAGGTTTTCCTTTAGGATTTTGCCTGCGATTATAGCTGTATTCCGTTTATTATTTTCCCGAAAAACAAACTCCCTTGTCCTTGACGATGACAAACATACCCAGAACATGATGTAGCCACCACCACACTTGAAAATATATGATAAATATACAATGTGTTGTGTTGGATTTGCCCCAAACATAACACTTTGTATTCAGGACAAAAATGTAATTTCCTTGTTGCAAACAAGTGGGCATGTTTAGGAATATTTTTATTCTTTACAGGCTTCCTCTAATTTAGGTTAGTATTGTGGAGTAACTACAATGTTGTTGATCCATCCTCAGTTTTCTCCTATCACAGCCATTAAACTCTGTAACTGTTTTAAAAGTCACCATTGACCTCATGGTGAAAATCCCTGAGCAGTTTCCTTCCTCTCCGGCAACTGTTAGGGTGGACACCTGTATCGTTGTCGTGACTGGGTGTATTGATACACGATCTAAAGTGTAATTCATAACTTCACCATGCTCAAATGGATATTCAGTGTCTGCTTTAAAAAAAAGAAGTTTTTTTAATACAATTCTACCAATCGGTGTCGTTCTTTGCGAGGCATTGAAAAACCTCCCTGGTATTTGTGGTTGAATCCGTGCTTGAAATTCACTATTTGGTTTAGCGACCTTACAGATAATTCTACGTGCGAGGTAGAGAGACGGGGGTAGTCATTCAAATAAAATTATTAGGTTGACTTGTTCAGCACATTTTTACTCCTGAACTTATTTAGGCTCGCCATAACAATGGCTTGAATACTTATTGACTCAAGACATTTCAGTTTGACATTTTTTTAACCAAAAAAACAACAACATTTCTACAAACAAAATTCCACTTTGACATTACGGGGTATGGTGTGTGACAGAACATCTAAATGTAATCCATTTTAAATTCAGGCTGTAACACAGCAACATTTGGGAAAAGTAAAGGGGTGTGAATACTTCCGGAAGGCAGTGGAAGTGCTCAAGATGCAATTCCATGAAAGTAACACCAGGTGGCGATATGAGCTGTTCCATCTTTGTGGAGAGGGTCCTAATACGCAGCTTTGCAACATGTGTTAGGTCACTTACTCTGCTGCTTTAGGAGACACATGCTAGCCTGAGGCAGGGGGAATAGCCTTGCTTTGTATTCACAGCCTCTGACTTGGCATATAATATTGCTACACAAGTAGAAGGTTGATTTTAGACATTTTTTTGGTCGCTGGTACTTTTGCAAAACAAACAGTTTTAACTTGGAAACGGTAGAAAATGTGGACATATGGGGTTATGAATGAACAAATGCCATACAAGAAGTCTTGTAGTTGCCTTCCTATTTTCCTCACTCATTCTCTCCCTTGTCTTTTTGGAGGACGTTGTGCAAGTACTGAGCGTCTGCGTGCCAAAAATGCATTTTTTTGTTGTGGTTGCTGTGAATGTGTGTGTGCGTGGAATTGTGCAGGTGGCACAGTAGAAGCAGTGTCCTCCTTAACCTGCCGAAGTAATACCCAACACAAACAGCTGTGAGTAGTTCCCCCTGTGTCGTGCCGACGACACTGTGCCAGTGCCAGCCTACCACTCTCTCCTCCTTTGGAAAACATCGCCTGATCTCGCGAGCTGACATGAATGTTCGCTGCACGGAGCGGTAAATTAGTTCAAGTTAAATATAGTGACAACACGTACTGTGTCACCACACTGAGCTTAAATACATTCCAGAAATTGTGACAGAATTTCTCTATGGGGGCTTAAATCAAATTGATGTGATTTAGCTTTTTTTGTACATTGTATATAAAACGTACAGACTCAGAGCTACAGCAATGTTTGCACTTCTCTTTACAGATGTGTGTTACGATTTGAAGTCGCACCCTATTCACTATATAGTGCACTACTTTTGACCCCTACGTAGGGAATATGGTGCCATTTCGGATGCAAACTATGTCACTCCACACTGTGCCAAGCTGAGCTTAAAGAGTGATATCAAACACCATTGTGCTAACCTCTATTTAAAGATGTGCATTACACCTGGAACCTATAAAGACAGCATCGATGTAAACAAGTTATATAAATCATTTATATAAATAATAACGCTGTGTATCGTTCCCATCCGTCATCCCTTCACTATTTGTTCAATAGAAATCTGAAAATAGGGAAAAGGTGGGAATTACCACTCCTTCATAAAATATATATTCTTCTGATGCTTGGGCTTCTGATGCTTCTGATGCTCTCTCTTTTAACAATTAAATGCAAAATTGGGCAGTTCTCTCTCTTTTAACAATTAAATGCAAAAAAAAAACACCAAAAAAACAGGAAGAAGCAAAACACACACACACTTTGACACCCTATTTCCAGTTGGTCATATTCTAAGTTTAACTGAGGACAATATCTCACTCTCTCCCTCTCTAGATCTCTCCTGTTTTCCACAACAGTCTCTCTCCCTGTTTTTCCATTCTTATCACCCCCCCCATTTAACCCTGCTGATAGTGACATACCAGCCAGTACCACAGTTTTCCAGACCAAGTAACCTGACCAGGAACAAACCTGTGCCCTACACTTACTATATAGAACCCCTAGGGTTCTGATTAAAGAACCCTACCCTACAAAAGGGTTCTATATAGAACCTTAAGGGTTGCTATATGAAGTGATAGAACCATTTTTGGTACTACATAGAAACCTTTTTCCTACGAGTGTAGTTTTAGCCAATAACTAGGAACTGCAGGTTTTCCTGGTCAGGTCTTGGCAGAGGTACGGATAAAGTTGCCCCATGACCATGACCATTCTCTCTCCAGGTCCTGTCGATCAGTGTACGGGTCATGGCTGAGCTCCAGCTCGTTCTTAATGAGCCATCGGAGGTATTCAGGGGCCTCAGCTACGTGCCCCCACACACACACACTACCATGGACATGGACTGACAGACAGAGACAGGCAGACAGAACCAAAGGTTGACATTATTTAGGTGGATGGAACGAAAGAGTCAATGACTAGGAGAGAAACGTGTGACTCGTTTGCCATGTCGTGCAGTGCAACCGTTTACTTGCATATGCGCCTAAATATTTTTGCTGCGACCTGGAGCTTTAATTTAGGAGCACCAGTGCACCAACATTTTGGGGGTATTCTGGCTTCATTACCTCCTATATTTTTCATTGTGCTCCCAAATTACTTTGTGAGCGCTTACATTTTTCATCTTAGGTGCACACACACATGCTCTTTGTAAAAAAAAGAAAAAGGTCAGCGTAGAGCCCTTTCATGTGTGGGTCTCAGAGGAGGCTGGTGGGAGGAGCTATGGGAGGATGCGCAAATTGTAATGGCGGGAATTAAATTAATGGAACGGTCTCAAACACACCCAACATACGGAAAGCAACGCCATTACAATGAGCCCGTCCTCCTATAGCTCCTCCCACCAGCCTCCTCTGGTGGGTATGTGTACATGTACGTGTGTGAAAGAGGCAGAGAGTGTGTGAGAGAGAGGTAGAGGTACAGACAGAGGTAAGGGAACAGACAGAGAGGTAGAGGGACAGACAGAGAGGTACAGGGACAGACAGAGAGGTAGAGAGAGAGGTAGAGGGACAGATAGAGAGGTATAGGGACAGACAGTGAGGTAGAGGGACAGACAGAGAGGTAGAGGGACGGAGAGAGAGGTAGAGGGACAGACGGAGAGGTAGAGGGACAGACAGAGAGGTAGAGGGACAGACAGAGAGGTAGAGGGACAGATAGAGAGGTATAGGGACAGACAGTGACGTAGAGGGACAGACAGTGAGGTAGAGGGATAGACAGAGAGGTAGAGGGACAGACAGTGAGGTAGAGGGACAGACAGTGAGGTAGAGGGACAGACAGTCAGGTAGAGGGACGGAGAGAGAGGTAGAGGGACAGACAGAGAGGTAGAGGGACAGACATAGAGGTAGAGGGACAGACAGAGAGGTAGAGGGACATACAGAGAGGTAGAGGGACAGACAGAGAGGTAGAGGGACAGACAGAGAGGTAGAGGGACAGACAGAGAGGTAGAGGGACAGACAGAGAGGTAGAGGGACAGACAGAGAGGTAGAGGGGCAGACAGAGAGGTTGAGAGACAGGTAGAGGGACATACAGAAAGGTAGCGGGACAGAGAGGTAGAGGGACAGACAGAGAGGTAGAGGGACAGGTAGAGGGACATACAGAAAGGTAGCGGTACAGACAGAGAGGTAGAGGGACAGACAGAGAGGTAGAGGGACAGACAGAGAGGTAGAGGGACAGACAGAGAGGTAGAGGGACAGATAGAGAGGTATAGGGACAGACAATGATGTAGAGGGACAGACAGTGAGGTAGAGGGATAGACAGAGAGGTAGAGGGACAGACAGTGAGGTAGAGGGACAGACAGTGAGGTAGAGGGACAGACAGTCAGGTAGAGGGAGGGAGAGAGAGGTAGAAGGACAGACAGAAAGGTAAAGGGACAGACAGAGAGGTAGAGGGACAGACAGAGAGGTAGAGGGACAGACAGAGAGGTAGAGGGACAGACAGAGTGGTAGAGGGACAGACAGAGAGGTAGAGGGACAGAGAGCGGGGTAGAGAGACACAGAGAGGGTAGGAAGATGGGTGAACTCGAGAAAAAGCAGGGAGCTTTAAAAACAGAATCAGAACAACATTCTACAAGCACAAAAAAAGAGGAATGGGATATGTCTCGATTGCCCTGGAGAATGTAAGGTCATGTAGCTCATGTACCTAATATTAACTGACGGACGGATGTGTGATTTAGGTCAATGGAACGAAAGGGCCTGGAAATACTGGTACAGACCCGGAGGGTTACTGTGTGTGTGTGTATATATATATATTTGTGAGAGAGAGAGAGATGTGAAATGGCTAGCTAGTTAGCAGTGGTGCGCGCTAATAGCGTTTCAATCGGTGACATCACTCACTTTGAGATCTTGAAGTAGTGGTTCCCCTTACTCTGCAAAGACCGTGGCTTTTGTGGAGCGACGGGTAATGATGCTTCGTGGGAGGCAGTTGTTGATGTGTGCAGAGGGTCCCTGGTTCGAGCCCGGGTATGGGCGAGGGGACGGACTAAAGTTATACTGTTACTCCCACCCCCCTGGCCCCCACTGCAGACCCACACTTGGAGGAGCCACAGCCCAGCAGGCAGAGCTACGCACAGGCTGTGAGAGGAGCAACTGGCCCAGCCCCCCACCAACCAAATGAGTGACATTAAACAAATGCTGAGTCTACTATGCTCACATGTGATAGGCCGAGGGTCATGGTAAGATGAGCACAAGAACTCCACCATCCTCATCCTACACACACCCAAGTGGCATGACACAAATTCTTAAATGATAAACATATCACATTTGCATAATAAGAGTTTACTTTAATTGATGAAAAATCCTATTTGAATAGTTCTTGTTGGATTGTGAGTGTTTGTCTCATTTTGAAGGTAAAGAAGAAAAAAAGGTTATGAAATCTTTTTACGTTGCATGTTGGAATTTACAAGGATGCTTTTGGACTAAAGAGCAGAAACCCAGACTTCCTGAAAGAAATTGATGATGTTGATATTGTAGTACTACAGGAAACATGGTGCAGAGGTGATGTTTCCACTGGCTGTCCACTAGGTTATAGGGAGACAATCATATGCATCTACTAAATGAAAAGGAATCAGACAGGGCAGAGACTCAGGGGGAATGCTAATATTGTATAAATCTGAACTAATTCATTCAATCGAGTTGATCAAAACAGGAGAATTCTTTATCTTTAACAAGGAGACTATCTTGACAGATAAAAACGTCTTCCTCTGTGTCACATACATTCCCCCCTCAGTCACCCTACTTCAATGAAGAGAGTTTCTCCATTCTAGAGGGGGAAATTAGTCACTTTCAGGCCCAAGGCAACGTACTGGTCTGTGGAGACCTGAATGCTAGAACAGCAGAAGAACAAGACACTATTAACAGTCATGGGGATAAACACCTACCAGGAAGCAACAACCTTTCCCTCCCCACAGACCCCCATAGAAACAACTATGACAAAGTGAAAAAGTCACGAGTCCAGCTCGTGAAGCTCTGTGAACACTGGGTCTGTACATAGTCAATGGTAGGCTGAGAGGGGCTGAGAGGGGACTCTTTTGGTAGGTACACCTCCAGCTCTGTGGAACACTGGGTCTGTACATAGTCAATGGTAGGCTGAGAGGGGCTGAGAGGGGACTCTTTTGGTAGGTACACCTACAGCTCTGTGGAACACTGGGTCTGTACATAGTCAATAGTAGGCTGAGAGGGGACTCTTTTGGTAGGTACACCTACAGCTCTGTGGAACACTGGGTCTGTACATAGTCAATGGTAGGCTGAGAGGGGACTCTTTTGGTAGGTACACCTACAGCTCTGAACACTGGGTCTGTACATAGTCAATGGTAGGCTGAGAGGGGACTCTTTTGGTAGGTACACCTACAGCTCTGTGGAACACTGGGTCTGTACATAGTCAATGGTAGGCTGAGAGGGGACTCTTTTGGTAGGTACACCTACAGCTCTGTGGAACACTGGGTCTGTACATAGTCAATGGTAGGCTGAGAGGGGACTCTTTTGGTAGGTACACCTACAGCTCTGTGGAACACTGGGTCTGTACATAGTCAATGGTAGGCTGAGAGGGGACTCTTTTGGTAGGTACACCTACAGCTCTGTGGAACACTGGGTCTGTACATAGTCAATGGTAGGCTGAGAGGGGACTCTTTTGGTAGGTACACCTACAGCTCTGTGGAACACTGGGTCTGTACATAGTCAATGGTAGGCTGAGAGGGGACTCTTTTGGTAGGTACACCTACAGCTCTGTGGAACACTGGGTCTGTACATAGTCAATGGTAGGCTGAGAGGGGACTCTTTTGGTAGGTACACCTACAGCTCTGTGGAACACTGGGTCTGTACATAGTCAATGGTAGGCTGAGAGGGGACTCTTTTGGTAGGTACACCTACAGCTCTGTCGAACACTGGGTCTGTACATAGTCAATGTTAGGCTGAGAGGGGCTGAGAGGGGACTCTTTTGGTAGGTACACCTACAGCTCTGTGGAACACTGGGTCTGTACATAGTCAATGGTAGGCTGAGAGGGGACTCTTTTGGTAGGTACACCTACAGCTCTGTGGAACACTGGGTCTGTACATAGTCAATGGTAGGCTGAGAGGGGACTCTTTTGGTAGGTACACCTACAGCTCTGTGGAACACTGGGTCTGTACATAGTCAATGGTAGGCTGAGAGGGGACTCTTTTGGTAGGTACACCTACAGCTCTGTGGAACACTGGGTCTGTACATAGTCAATGGTAGGCTGAGAGGGGACTCTTTTGGTAGGTACACCTACAGCTCTGTGGAACACTGGGTCTGTACATAGTCAATGGTAGGCTGAGAGGGGACTCTTTTGGTAGGTACACCTACAGCTCTGTCGAACACTGGGTCTGTACATAGTCAATGTTAGGCTGAGAGGGGACTCTTTTGGTAGGAACACCTACAGCTCATCCCTTAGCAGCAGCACTGTAGACTACTTCCTCACCGACCTAAACCCAGAGTCTCTCAGAGCCTCCACAGTCAGCCCACTAACACCTCTCTCAGACCACAGTAAAATCACAGTGTATCTGAGAAGAGCAGAACCCAACCATGAAGCATCACGGCCCAATAAATGACATGGTACAAAACAGGCCTATAGATGGAGAGCAAACAGTACAGACATCTACCAAATAGCAATTAGTAGCCAAAAAATACAATCTCTCCTGGACAACTTTTTAGCCTTAGCATTCTCCTACAGCGATGAAGGTGTAAATTTGGCTGTTTGGAACATAAACTTTATATTTGACAGATTAGCCTCCTCGGCTAATCTAAAGAAGCATAAGAGCAAACCAGAAATAACAGATAATGAAAAATGGTTTGATAATGATTGCAAAAATCTAAGAAAGTAATTGAGAAATATATCTAATCAAAAACACAGAGAACCAGACAACAAAAATATACACCTTCAATATGGAGAAACACTGAAGCAATACAAACACACCCTAAGAACAAACATACACCTTCAATATGGGGAAACACTGAAACAATACAAACACACCTTAAGAACAAACATACACCTTCAAAATGGGGAAACACTGAAGCAATACAAACACACCTTAAGAACAAACATACACCTTCAATATGGGGAAACACTGAAGCAATACAAACACACCCTGAGAACAAATATACACCTTCAATATGGAGAAACACTGAAGCAATACAAACACACCCTGAGAACAAACATACACCTTCAATATGGAGAAACACTGAAGCAATACAAACACACCCTAAGAACAAACATACACCTTCAATATGGGGAAACACTGAAACAATACAAACACACCTTAAGAACAAACATACACCTTCAATATGGGGAAACACTGAAGCAATACAAACACACCTTAAGAACAAACATACACCTTCAATATGGGAAACACTGAAGCAATACAAACACACCCTGAGAACAAATATACACCTTCAATATGGAGAAACACTGAAGCAATACAAACACACCCTAAGAACAAACATACACCTTCAATATGGGGAAACACTGAAACAATACAAACACACCTTAAGAACAAACATACACCTTCAATATGGGGAAACACTGAAGCAATACAAACACACCTTAAGAACAAACATACACCTTCAATATGGGGAAACACTGAAGCAATACAAACACACCTTAAGAACAAACATACACCTTCAATATGGGGAAACACTGAAGCAATACAAACACACCTTAAGAACAAACATACACCTTCAATATGGGGAAACACTGAAGCAATACAAACACACCTTAAGAACAAACATACACCTTCAATATGGGGAAACACTGAAGCAATACAAACACACCTTAAGAACAAACATACACCTTCAATATGGGGAAACACTGAAGCAATACAAACACACCCTGAGAACAAATATACACCTTCAATATGGAGAAACACTGAAGCAATACAAACACACCCTAAGAACAAACATACACCTTCAATATGGGGAAACACTGAAACAATACAAACACACCTTAAGAACAAACATACACCTTCAATATGGGGAAACACTGAAGCAATACAAACACACCTTAAGAACAAACATACACCTTCAATATGGGGAAACACTGAAGCAATACAAACACACCTTAAGAACAAACATACACCTTCAATATGGGGAAACACTGAAGCAATACAAACACACCCTAAGAACAAACATACACCTTCAATATGGGGAAACACTGAAGCAATACAAACACACCCTAAGAACAAACATACACCTTCAATATGGGGAAACACTGAAGCAATACAAACACACCCTGAGAACAAATATACACCTTCAATATGGTGAAACACTGAAGCAATACAAACACACCTTACGAACAAACATACACCTTCAATATGGGAAACAAAACACAAACACACCCTAAGAACAAACATACACCTTCAATATGGGGAAACACTGAAGCAATACAAACACACCCTAAGAACAAACATACACCTTCAATATGGGAAACACTGAAGCAATACAAACACACCTTAAGAACAAACATACACCTTCAATATGGGGAAACACTGAAGCAATACAAACACACCCTAAGAACAAACATACACCTTCAATATGGGGAAACACTGAAGCAATACAAACACACCCTGAGAACAAACATACACCTTCAATATGGGGAAACACTGAAGCAATACAAACACACCCTGAGAACAAATATACACCTTCAATATGGTGAAACACTGAAGCAATACAAACACACCTTACGAACAAACATACACCTTCAATATGGGAAACACTGAAGCAATACAAACACACCTTACGAACAAACATACACCTTCAATATGGGAAACACTGAAGCAACACAAACACACCCTAAGAACAAACATACACCTTCAATATGGGAAACACTGAAGCAATACAAACACACCCTGAGAACAAACATACACCTTCAATATGGGAAACACTGAAGCAACACAAACACACCCTAAGAACAAACATACACCTTCAATATGGGGAAACACTGAAGCAATACAAACACACCCTGAGAACAAACATACACCTTCAATATGGGGAAACACTGAAGCAATACAAACACACCCTGAGAACAAATATACACCTTCAATATGGTGAAACACTGAAGCAATACAAACACACCTTACGAACAAACATACACCTTCAATATGGGAAACACTGAAGCAACACAAACACACCCTAAGAACAAACATACACCTTCAATATGGGGAAACACTGAAGCAATACAAACACACCCTAAGAACAAATATACACCTTCAATATGGGAAACACTGAAGCAATACAAACACACCCTGAGAACAAACATATTCAATATGGGGAAACACTGAAGCAAACAAATATACACCTTCAATATGGTGAAACACTGAAGCAATACAAACACACCCTGAGAACAAACATACACCTTCAATAAATACAAACACACCTTAAGAACAAACATACACCTTCAATATGGGGAAACACTGAAGCAATACAAACACACCTTAAGAACAAACATACACCTTCAATATGGGGAAACACTGAAGCAATACAAACACCCTAAGAACAAAAAAGGAACAGCACATTAGAAATCAGCTGGATGGAATTGAGGAATCCATAGAATCAAACCATTTCTGGGAGAATTTGAATGAATTAAACAAACCTCATCAGGAGGAATTGGCTCTCCAACATGGGGATATGTGGAGAAATCACTTTACAAACCTCATCAGGAGGAATTGGCTCTCCAACATGGGGATATGTGGAGAAATCACTTTACAAACCTCATCAGGAGGAATTGGCTCTCCAACATGGGGATATGTGGAGAAATCACTTTACAAACCTCATCATGAGGAACTGGCTCTCCAACATGGGGATATGTGGAGAAATCACTTTGCAAACCTCTACAGCAATATAACAAAGAGCCCAGAACAAAAAGATATACAAGAAAAATTACAAATCCTTGAATCAGCAGTCAAAGACTATCAGAATCCTGTGGATACCCCAATTACAGAAGAAGAATTATTGGAAAAACTATGCACTCTCCAACCCATAAAGGCCTGTGGTGCTGATGGTATTTTAAATGAAATTATCAAATATACAGACCACAAATTCAAATTGGCTATACTCAAACTCTTCAACATTATCCTCACTGCAGGTATTTTCCCCGATATTTGAAACCAGGGATTGATCACACTAATCTATAAAAATGGAGACAAATTTGACCCAAATAATTACAGAGGAATTTGCGTTAACAGCATCTTGGGGGAAATTTTCTGCAGTATTATAAATAGCAGACTACATCATTTCCTTGACGAACACAACGTCCTGAGCAGAAGCCAGATTGGATTTCAAATTTTTTTTCGTACGACAGACCACATTTACACCCTCCACACTCTAATTGATAAACAAGTAAACCAAAACAAAGGCAAAATCTACTCGCGTTTTGTAGATTTCAAGAAAGCATTTGATTCAATTTGGTACGAAGGTCTTTTTTATAAACTAATAGAAAGTGGTATTGGAGGGAAAACATATGATTTTATTAAATCAATGTACACTAAAAACAAATGTGCGGTTAAAATTGGCGACAAGCAAACAGACTTCTCTCAGGGACGGGGAGTGAAACAGGGCTGCCCAATAAGTCCAACACTATTTAACATCTACATTAATGAATTGGCAAAAACATTAGAAGTATCAGAAGCACCTGGTATCACCCTACACAACACTGAAATCAAGTGTCTGCTGTACGCAGATGACCTGGTGCTGCTGTCTCCCACTAACGAGGGGTTACAGCAGCACCTAGATCGTCTTCACGGGATCTGTCAGACCTGGGCTCTGACCTTTAACCTAAAAAAAAATATATATATAATGATATTCCAAAAAAGGTCCAGAAATAAGGATGACAAATGTCAATTCTATTTGGATACAGTTCTATTAGAACACACCAAAAACTACATATATCTAGGACTAAATATCAGCAACATAGGTAACTTTCACATGGCTGTGAATGAGCTGAGAGACAAAGCAAGAAGAGCATTCTATGCCATTAAAAGGAACATCAAAATCGAAATTCCAATTAGAATCTGGCTCAAAATGGTTCAATCAGTTATAGAACCAATTGCTCTATATGGCAGTGAAGTATGGGGTCCAATCTCTAATAATGAATTTACCAAATGGGACAAAAATCCAATCAAAATACGGCATGCAGAGTTTTGCAAGACTGTATTGCAAGTGCAAAGAAAAACTCCCAATAACGCATTTAGAGCAGAATTGGGCCAATACCCCCTCCTCATTCGAATAGAAAAAAGAGCCATCAAATTTTACAACCATCTAAAAACAAGTGACACCAAAACATTCCATCACACAGCTCTACAATGTCAAGAGATGAAACAAGAGAAGAGTCTCCTCAGCCAGCTGGTTCTGAGGCTCAGTTCACCAACCCAAACCAACCCCATAGAGTCTCAGGACAGCACTCAGAAAATCTGGCCCAACCAAATCATCACAAAACAAAAATAAAAATATATAATCTATTGGAAAGACACCACAAAAAAATCTAAGTAAACTTCAATGCTATTTGGCTCTAAACAGACAGTACATGGTGGCAGACTATCTGACCACTGTGACTGATAGAAAACTGAGGAAAACACTAGGTACAGACTCAGTGAGCACAGTCTGGCTATAGAGACCGGTCGTCACAGATAAACCTGGCTGCCCAGAGAGGACAGGCTGTGCTCACTCTGCTCCAGGGAAGAGCTGCATTTCCTATTACACTGTGACAAATACTCAGACCTAAGAGAATATTTCTTTCCCAAAATTGTAATTCAATACAAAGAATTTGAAACTATAAAAGATGAAGAAAATATAAAATATTTATTAGGTGAAAAGCCAAAATGTGCAGTTTTGGCAACCAAATATGTGTCCTCCTGCCACAACCTGAGGGACAGCCAGTGAAAAGTGCAAAGTAATGTCGATAATATTACCCATCTTGTTTTGTTTTGTCTTTCATACCACGTCATGTGTCTTCTCAGTCATGTTGACACTGGTCTACTACCATTGCTTTAATGTATTGCTGTTCTCATTGATATTGTTGTTGTAGTTGTTGTTAATGGTAATCCCATGTCCACTACTACCATTATTATTGCTGTTGATCCCACCATTTATTTACATATAACTATATATATATTATATATAAATATATATATTTTTAATTATTTTTTCGATATTTATACTTTGACAATGTAAGTAATAATAAACTTGCCATGTCAATAAAGTCAATTGAATGAGAGAGAGAGAGAGAGAGATGGGTGTCCTTGTGTGTTTTGGGAAGGGGGCAGGGACGAGCGTGTCGACAGCCCAGTGAACTGATTGGCCGACGGCCGTGTGCTAGAATTTAGAGCCAGGAGCAAAACAGCATGTGCCGTAGAGACTCTGAACACCAACAGACAAAAATATACAGTAATATAGCGTATAATAGTAATAGCTACAGTATGCCTCACACAGTGCATTCAGAAAGTATTCAGACCCCTTGACTTTTTCCACATTTTGCCACGTTACAGCCTTATTCTAAAATGGATTAAATTACTTTTTTTGTTTATCAATCTGCACACAATACCCCATAATGATGAACAGAAAACAGGTGTTTAAATATATTAAAAATAAGAAACAGAAATACCTTATTTACATAAGTATTCAGACCTTTTGCTATGAGACTCGAAATTGAGCTCAGGTCAAATCAAATCAAATCAAATCAAATTTTATTTGTCACATACACATGGTTAGCAGATGTTAATGCGAGTGTAGCGAAATGCTTGTGCTTCTAGTTCCGACAATGCAGTGATAACCAACAAGTAATCTAACTAACAATTCCAAAACTACTGTCTTATACACAGTGTAAGGGGATAAGGAATATGTACATAAGGATATATGAATGAGTGATGGTACAGAGCAGCATACAGTAGATGGTATCGAGTACAGTATATACATATGAGATGAGTATGTAGACAAAGTAAACAAAGTGGCATAGTTAAAGTGGCTAGTGACATAAGAATGCAGTCGATGATCTAGAGTACAGTATATACATCCTGTCCATTTATACATCCTGTCCATTTATCATCCTTGAGATGTTTCTACAACTTGATTGTTGTCCACCTGTGGACCAATCAATTGATTGGAAATTATTTGGAAAGGCACACAACTCTCTAAATCATGTCCCACAGTTGATCGTGGATGACAGAGCAAAAACCAAGCCATGAGGTCGTAGGGATTGTCTGTAGAGACATGGTGTGATGAAAGAAACATACAGGAACTCAAATCCTTCTGTTCACCTGATTTAGAATTCCTCACAATCAAATGTAGACCGCATTATCTACCAAGAGAATTCTCTTCGATTATAATCACAGCCGTATATATCCCCCCCAAGCAGACACATCGATGGCTCTGAACAAACTTTATTTAACTCTTTGCAAACTGGAAACCATTTATCCGGAGGCTGCATTCATTGTAGCTGGGGATTTTAACAAGGCTAATCTGAAAACAAGACTCTCTAAATTTTATCAGCATATCGATTGCGCAACCAGGGGTGGAAAAACCTTGGATCATTGTTACTCTAACTTCCGCGACGCATATAAGGCCCTGCCCCGCCCCCCTTTCGGAAAAGCTGACCACGACTCCATTTTGTTGATCCCTGCCTACAGACAGAAACTAAAACAAGATGCTCCCACGCTGAGGTCTGTCCAACGCTGGTCCGACCAAGCTGACTCCACACTCCAAGACTGCTTCCATCACATGGACTGGGATATGTTTCGTATTGCGTCAGATAACAACATTGACGAATACGCTGATTCGGTGTGCGAGTTCATTAGAACGTGCGTTGAAGATGTAGCAACGATTAAAACATTCCCTAACCAGAAACCGTGGATTGATGGCAGCATTCGCGTGAAACTGAAAGCGCGAACCACTGCTTTTAATCAGGGCAAGGTGTCTGGTAACATGACCGAATACAAACAGTGCAGCTATTCCCTCCGCAAGGCTATCAAACAAGCTAAGCGTCAGTACAGAGACAAAGTAGAATCTCAATTCAACGGCTCAGACACAAGAGGCATGTGGCAGGGTCTACAGTCAATCACGGACTACAGGAAGAAATCCAGCCCAGGCACGGACCAGGATGTCTTGCTCCCAGGCAGACTAAATAACTTTTTTGCCCGCTTTGAGGACAATACAGTGCCACTGACACGGCCTGCAACGAAAACATGCGGTCTCTCCTTCACTGCAGCCGAGGTGAGTATGACATTTAAACGTGTTAACCCTCGCAAGGCTGCAGGCCCAGACGGCATCCCCAGCCGCGCCCTCAGAGCATGCACAGACCAGCTGGCCGGTGTGTTTACGGACATATTCAATCAATCCCTATACCAGTCTGCTGTTCCCACATGCTTCAAGAAGGCCACCATTGTTCCTGTTCCCAAGAAAGCTAAGGTAACTGAGCTAAACGACTACCGCCCCGTAGCACTCACTTCCGTCATCATGAAGTGCTTTGAGAGACTAGTCAAGGACCATATCACCTCCACCCTACCTGACACCCTAGACCCACTCCAATTTGCTTACCGCCCAAATAGGTCCACAGACGATGCAATCTCAACCACACTGCACACTGCCCTAACCCATCTGGACAAGAGGAATACCTATGTGAGAATGCTGTTCATCGACTACAGCTCGGCATTCAACACCATAGTACCCTCCAAGCTCGTCATCAAGCTCGAGACCCTGGGTCTCGACCCCGCCCTGTGCAACTGGGTACTGGACTTCCTGACGGGCCGCCCCCAGGTGGTGAGGGTAGGCAACAACATCTCCTCCCCGCTGAGCCTCAACACTGGGGCCCCACAATGGTGCGTTCTGAGCCCTCTCCTGTACTCCCTGTTCACCCACGACTGCGTGGCCACGCACGCCTCCAACTCAATCATCAAGTTTGCGGACGACACAACAGTGGTAGGCTTGATTACCAACAACGACGAGACGGCCTACAGGGAGGAGGTGAGGGCCCTCGGAGTGTGGTGTCAGGGAAATAACCTCACACTCAACGTCAACAAAACTAAGGAGATGATTGTGGACTTCAGGAAACAGCAGAGGGAACACCCCCCTATCCACATCGATGGAACAGTAGTGGAGAGGGTAGCAAGTTTTAAGTTTCTCGGCATACACATCACAGACAAACTGAATTGGTCCACTCACACAGACAGCATCGTGAAGAAGGCGCAGCAGCGCCTTATCAACCTCAGGAGGCTGAAGAAATTTGGCTTGTCACCAAAAGCACTCACAAACTTCTACAGATGCACAATCGAGAGCATCCTGGCGGGCTGTATCACCGCCTGGTACGGCAACTGCTCCGCCCTCAACCGTAAGGCTCTCCAGAGTGTAGTGAGGTCTGCACAACGCATCACCGGGGGCAAACTACCTGCCTTCCAGGACACCTACACCACCCGATGTTACAGGAAGGCCATAAAGATCATCAAGGACATCAACCACCCGAGCCACTGCCTGTTCACCCCGCTATCATCCAGAAGGCGAGGTCAGTACAGGTGCATCAAAGCTGGGACCGAGAGACTGAAAAACAGCTTCTATCTCAAGGCCATCAGACTGTTAAACAGCCACCACTAACATTGAGTGGCTGCTGCCAACACACTGTCATTGACACTGACCCAACTCCAGCCACTTTAATAATGGGAATTGATGGGAAATTATGTAAATATATCACTAGCCACTTTAAACAATGCTACCTTATATAATGTTACTTACCCTACATTATTCATCTCATATGCATACGTATATACTGTACTCTATATCATCGACTGCATCCTTATGTAATACACGTATCACTAGCCACTTTAACTATGCCACTTTGTTTACATACTCATCTCATATGTATATACTGTACTCGATACCATCTACTGTATCTTGCCTATGCTGCTCTGTACCATCACTCATTCATATATCCTTATGTACATATTCTTTATCCCCTTACACTGTGTATAAGACAGTAGTTTAGGAATTGTTAGTTAGATTACTTGTTGGTTATTACTGCATTGTCGGAACTAGAAGCACAAGCATTTTGCTACACTCGCATTAACATCTGCTAACCATGTGTATGTGACAAATAAAATTTGATTTGATTTGATAGAGCTCCGATACAGGATTGTGTCGAGGCACAGATCTGGGAAAGGGTTCAAAAACCTTTCTGCAGCATTGAAGGTCTCCAAGAGCACAGTCACCTCCATCATTCTTAAGTGGAAAAAGTTTGGAACCACCAAGACTCTTCCTAGAGCTGGCAGCACAGCCAAACTGAGCAATCGGGGGAGAAGGGCCAAGAACCCAATGGTCACTCTGACAGAGCTCCAGAGTTCCTCTGTGGAGATGGGAGAACCTTCCAGAAGGACAACCATCTCTGCAGCACCCCACCAATCAGGCCTTTATGGTAGAGTGGCCAGACAGAAGCCACTCTTCAGGAAAAGGCACATGATAGTCGCTTGGAGTTTGCTAAAAGGCACCTAAAGGACTCTCAGACTGTGAGAAACAAGATTCTCTGGTCTTATGAAACCAAGATTGAACTATTTGGCCTGAATGCCAAGTGTCATGTCTGGAGGAAACTTGGCACCATCCCTACGGTGAAGCATGGTGTTGGCAGCATCATGCTGTGGGGATGTATTTCAGTGTCAGGGACTGGGAGACTAGTCAGGATCGAGGGAAGATGAACGGCGCAAAGTACAGAGTGGGTATACGGTTGATATGCAGTGGGTATATTGTTGATATACAGTGGGTATACGGTTGATATATAGTGGGTATATTGTTGATATACAGTGGGTATATTGTTGATATACAGTGGGTATACATACGGTTGATATATAGTGGGTATATTGTTGATATACAGTGGGTATACATACGGTTGATATATAGTGGGTATATTGTTGACATACAGTGGGTATATTGTTGATATACAGTGAGGATATTGTTGATATACAGTGGGTATATTGTTGATATACAGTGGGTATACGGTTGATATATAGTGGGTATATTGTTGATATACAGTGGGTATGTTGTTGATATACACTGGGTATATTGTAGACATACAGTGGGTATATTGTTGATATACAGTGGGTATATTGTTGATATACAGTGGGTATACGGTTAATATATAGTGGGTATATTGTTGATATACAGTGGGTATGTTGTTGATATACACTGGGTATATTGTAGACATACAGTGGGTATATTGTTGATATACAGTGAGTATATTGTTGATATACAGTGGGTATATTGTTGACATACAGTGGGTATATTGTTGACATACAGTGGGTATATTGTTGACATACAGTGGGTATATTGTTGATATACAGTGTGTATGTTGTTGATATACAGTGGGTATATTGTTGTTATACAGTGGGTATATTGTTGTTATACAGTGGGTATATTGTTGTTATACAGTGGGTATACGGTTGATATACACTGGGTATATTGTAGACATACAGTGGGTATATTGTTGATATACAGTGGGTATATTGTTGATATACAGTGGGTATACGGTTAATATATAGTGGGTATATTGTTGATATACAGTGGGTATGTTGTTGATATACACTGGGTATATTGTAGACATACAGTGGGTATATTGTTGATATACAGTGTGTATGTTGTTGACATACAGTGGGTATATTGTTGACATACAGTGGGTATATTGTTGACATACAGTGGGTATATTGTTGATATACAGTGTGTATGTTGTTGATATACAGTGGGTATATTGTTGACATACAGTGGGTATATTGTTGACATACAGTGGGTATATTGTTGTTATACAGTGGGTATGTTGTTGACATACAGTGGGTATATTGTTGACATACAGTGGGTATATTGTTGATATACAGTGTGTATGTTGTTGATATACAGTGGGTATATTGTTGACATACAGTGGGTATATTGTTGACATACAGTGGGTATATTGTTGACATACAGTGGGTATATTGTTGATATACAGTGTGTATGTTGTTGATATACAGTGGGTATATTGTTGTTATACAGTGGGTATATTGTTGTTATACAGTGGGTATATTGTTGACATACAGTGGGTATATTGTTGACATACAGTGGGTATATTGTTGATATACAGTGTGTATGTTGTTGATATACAGTGGGTATATTGTTGACATACAGTGGGTATATTGTTGACATACAGTGGGTATATTGTTGACATACAGTGGGTATATTGTTGATATACAGTGTGTATGTTGTTGATATACAGTGGGTATATTGTTGTTATACAGTGGGTATATTGTTGACATACAGTGTGTATGTTGTTGATATACAGTGTGTATGTTGTTGATATACAGTGTGTATATTGTTGATATACAGTGGGTATATTGTTGTTATACAGTGGGTATATTGTTGTTATACAGTGGGTATATTGTTGTTATACAGTGGGTATACGGTTGATATGCAGTGGGTATTCTGCTGATATACAGTGGATGTACACATTTACAGTATCAGTATGAATGTATCTACATGCAGAAACATGAAGAGAGTGCAAATGCAGTATAGTGCAGTTATTTTGTGTACAGTTCAGAGATGGCTTAAAACGGGGTGCAGCATAGAGTGCAGTCCTTTAGTCTCTATGGGCCACAGCACGCGCTAAGAAACTTTTCAGGTGACGGCAGGTTTTGGTCATGAGTGGTGGGAGGAGCTGTAGGAGGAGGGGCTCATTATAATGGCTGGAATGGAATGAATGTAATGGAGACAAATGTGGTTTCCATATGTTTCATACCGTTCCATTAATTCCATTCCAGCCATTACAATGAGCCCGTCCTCCTATAGCTCCTCCCACCAGCCACTGTTGTGTTCTGGGAACTTTGGATATGTCCTTGTTGTGTCCATGTAGAGAAGGATGGTGTGTATGTTTGTGTGTGTGTGTGTGTGTGTGTGTGTGTGTGTGTGTGTGTGTGTGCGTGTGTGTGTGTGCGCGCGTCTTACCGTGAGGGAGGTGAAGGTGAGGCAGATTCCTCCGAAGCCGTTGAAGGAGACTGCGATGAAAATGAGGGCCGAGAGTACTGGAGGAGGAAAGGGAGGAGGAAGGAGGAGACCGTTAAGTGAGATCTATGTGTGCAGCGTAATGTAATAAGCAGATGTGTTCAATGTGATGTTTCTGTACATTTCGTGTTCATTTACAGTGACTTACAGCGGCTTAGGATCCTTACCTTCGGGGTTATAGGCAGCTCCAGCTATCATGGCACAAGAGAAAGCAAAACACGCACTGCAAGAGAGAGAGAGTTGATGATGACGCTGACTCATGGAAGACAATGATGATGACGATGGTTGTGAAGATAATGACTATGGTCATGACGATTGTTAAAAAAGTTATAATGGTGACAATGACAATCACAGTGTTAATCGCTGATGATTTAATATTACTATAACGATGACGGCAATGACGATGATGCTGTGTCCCATCTTTTACCTGCCGAGGAGGCGGAGCGGGCGGGGCCCGTACTTGTCCATCAGGATACCTAGCGGCAGAGTGGCTGCACTCAGCAGGAAGGAGCCAATGGTAAAGCCCAGATTCAACATCTCTTCCTGGTCCACGCAGCTATGCCAGATACCACTGTCCCACGAACTGATGTTACTGAACACTGTCTCGTTGTCTGGGGGTGGGGGGGGTGGAGAGAGGTGAAGAAAGAGAGGGGGGAGCAGGAGAAGGGTAAGGAAGGGGCCGAGAGAGAGGGGAGTTGAGAACTATACAAGACACAGGAAACCACATGTGCTATAGACATATATATCTCTATGGACGTATACAGGGGCGAATCCCAAGTTCCACTGGAGTTGAATTTTCACTTAGTCATGCGTTGATATCAGTGGTCGTTAGGATTCACCCCACAGTATCTATGCATAGGTTTATGTATACCTGGGGTCAATTCCATTTCAATTCCACACAGTTCAGGAAGTACTCTGAAGTTCTCTTCTGTGCTTTTCAATGAGAAACATTTTGAATTGGCATTTGGTCTATTTTCTGAATTGACTGGAATTTAAATAGAATTGAACCCTGAAGTATACGGCATCCCTTAGTATGGAAATGACCCCAACCCTGAAGTATACGGCATCCCTTAGTATGGAAATGACCCCAACCCTGAAGTATACGGCATCCCTTAGTATGGAAATGACCCCAACCCCTGAAGTATACGGCATCCCTTAGTATGGAAATGACCCCAACCCTGAAGTATACGGCATCCCTTAGTATGGAAATGACCCCAACCCTGAAGTATACGGCATCCCTTAGTATGGAAATGACCCCAACCCTGAAATATACGGCATCCCTTAGTATGGAAATGACCCCAACCCTGAAGTATACGGCATCCCTTAGTATGGAAATGACCCCAACCCTGAAGTATACGGTATCCCTTAGTATGGAAATTACCCCAACCCTGAAGTATACGGCATCCCTGTGTGAGTGTTACCCATGGACGGGGACGTACCTATGCAGAGGTGTGAGTAGAAGCCCTCGTTCTTGAGCATGATGAGTAGCGATCCCCAGCCCAGCAGCACAGCAGAGAACAGCAGGTTCTCTATGACCGCAGTCACCGCCATCCACCAGCGCCTACGGTAGGCCTGGGCCAGAGAAGGAGCCATCGCTGCTCTGGGGGGAGAGAGAGAGAGAGAGAGAGAGAGAGAGAGAGGTGGTAGAAAGAGAAAGACAAGAGGAAGGGGAAGACAGGGGAGAGAGAGTTTAACGTTTAACAATCCTTTCTTAAAGACTGAAGTACTGCACACACTCTCCGTGTGGAACTTCAAGGTTGCATCAACAAACGTCAAAGGTCGACAAAAACTAAAAATACATATCAAAGCAAGAAAGGATGTTTTTCTTTTTTAAGTGTGCAGCTGCTTTCCTCCTCACTTTCATCTGAGCTCAGAGAGCAACAAAACGGACGAGGACGGCAATATAAACCCTCTGTGGGATCCTACCACTGAGAGATTGAGGTTAACCACACGACTGACTCGTCATCACCACCATCACGGCGACCACATCATTCTGGTTTCTGGAAGGAAGCGGTGCTGATTGGTTTCTCTGTCAATTCCGCTATAATCCCCGAATGTGTTGACTTTCTATAAAACATATAGAATATATGCTCCCCCCTCCCTTAACATGACAGACTGGTGGAATGAAGACTTCGACTGACCGATGTAACGGATCCAAGAGAAATTGAATTATTTTGTGAGTTGCATAATGAATTGTGGAAACACTTTAGCAAAAGTTAGAAAAAAACACACAGATCTGTCTGTAATGTAGTGCTGAGCGAATAACCAAATTGTTAGTTATTTATCATTATTGTTGGTTTCAATTATTTGAATTCCATTTAGTTATTTTATTTTTTGGGAGCTCAGTGCGCACAGTTGCCAGTTCCCCTAAAGATAAATCAGATCAAGCCCGAACTGTGCAATGTAGTAGGGAGTTTTAGTTTAGTGGAAATAACTAACTGCCCTGAAGAGGGAGAGGAATAAGGGATTGGTGAAGAGGAGAATAAAGGAGAGACAAAGATGAGAAAAGACCTGAGTGGTGAGTAGAGTAGTGACCCCTGAATTGACTGTCACCCAGATCAAGAATGTTGTAACCCACCAAGGAGCCTCTGGCCACTTACCAACTCCCTCCAACAACAGTCCAACCTCAACCCAGGAGGAGCCAATGCTCAAGTCTCATCACCCAGTCCTACAGGCGTCGACGTAGTTCCTCCAGGGAACCTGCACCTGGAACCCAAGATCCCAGCCCCCGAGCGGTATGTCGGCCACCTGGGAGAATGCCAGGGGTTCCTCACTCATTGTTCCCTGGTGTTCGAGCTACAGTCCTCCTCGTTCCACACCGATCGGGCCATGATCGCCTACATCATCTCTCTACTCTCGGGCAAGATCCCGGCGTAGGCAACGGCAGTGTGGGAACAGCAGCCACCATCCTGGAACTCCATATTAGCCTTCGACTACCCAGTTGGCGGACGAGAAGCGGCCAGCTGACTGTCCAACATCCGCCAAGGGGTCAGACCATGAGTGGGTGGAATACGGAGGCCTTGGTCACCGCTTTCCACCAGAGTTTGTCTAACTCCATCAAAGATGAACTGGCCACTTAGGATCTGGGGGAGGACCTCAAGTACCGATAACGCTGGCAATCAGGATCGACAACCGCCTCCGAGAACTCGTGAGACAACGCCTTTATGACACCACCCCAGTATCCCGGTTTCCTGAGAACCCCAAGCCCGCCGAACTCGGCATTGACGAGCCCATGCAGCTGGGACGCACACATCTGAGCCCACAGGAGCGTGACAGGCACATTCTCGAAGGCTGCTGCCTCTACTGCGGAGGTCTCAGCCATCTCCAAGCTACATGCCCATAGCTGACGGGAAATGCCAATGCTCGCCGGGACAAGGGGAGACCCTGACGAGCTGTGCAGATACCTCCCAGCTACCCAGTCACTGTCTGTCACTACCCGCAACCCTCCACTGGGACAACCATCAGCACCAGATTCAAGCCTTCGTGGACTCCGGGGCCACAGAGAATTTCATTGATCAAGACTTTTACAAAATACAAATCCCCTGCGTGAAATGTCCCATCCCTCCGGGAGTCGCTGGAGGCAGGTTTCATTTGCCCTTCTACATCCAGCTGGTGCAGACTTCTTCTTCGTGGGTAAGAAGGATGGAGGCCTGCGTCCTTGCATTGATTACAGCGGGCTGAACCGGATTACGATCAAGAATCGTTACCCCCTACCTCTGATGTCCGCCTCCTTGGAGTTGGCAAAAGGGGCCCAATTCTTCACCAAACTGGACCTCCGCAACGCTTACAATCTGATGAGAATCAGGGAAAGAGATGAGTGGAAAACTGCCTTTAACACCTCTAGTGGTCACTATGGGTATTTAGTCATGCCCTTCGGATTATTGAATTTACCGGCAGTCTTTCAAGCATTGATCAATGACACTCTTAGGGATATATTGAATCAGTTCGTCTTTGTTTTACCTCGATGACATCTTGATCTTCGCCAAAACCCTTCCAGAACACATACTGCATGTCCACCAAGTGCTGAGACGCCTCCTGCAGGGTTGTTAACACAGTGTCCAAAGAAGGGCCAGAAGTATACAGAATGGTGCCGTCTGCGTAGAGGTGGATCAGAGACTCACCAGCAGCAAGAGCGGCATCATTTATGTAGACAGAGAAGAGAGTCGGCCCAAGAATTGAACCCTGTGGCACCCCCAAAGAAACTGCCAGAGGCCCAGACAACAAGCCCTCCGATTTGACACACTGAACTCTATCAGAGAAGTAGTTGGTGAACCAGGCGAGGCAATCATTTGAGAAACCAAGGCTATCGAGTCTGCCGATGAGGATGTGGTGATTGACAGAGTCGAAAGCCTTGGCTGCACCGTATTGTTTCTTATCGATGGCGGTTAAGATATTGTTTAGGACCTTGAGCGTGGCTGAGGTGCACCCATGACCAGCTCTGAAACCAGATTGCATAGCGGGGAAGGTGGGGTGGGATTCGAAATGGTCGGTAATCTGTTTGTTGACTTGGCTTTCGAAGACCTTAGAAAGGCAGGGTAGGATAGATATAGGTCTGTAGCAGTTTGGGTCAAGAGTGTTCCCGCTTTGAAGAGGGGGATGACCGCAGCTGCTTTCCAATCTTTGGGAATCTCAGACGACACGAAAGAGAGGTTGAACAGGCTAGTAATAGGGGTTGCAACAATTTCGGCAGATAATTTTAGAAAGAAAGGGTCCAGGTTGTCTAGTCCGGCTGATTTGTAGGGGTCCAGATTTTGCAGCTCTTTCAGAACATCAACTGACTGGATTTGGGAGAAGGAGAAATACGGAAGGCTTGGGCGAGTTGCTGTCGGGGCTACAGTGCTGTTGACTGTAGGGGTAGCCAGGTGGAAAGCATGGCCAGCCATAGAAAAATGTTTATTGAAATTCAAAATTATAGTGGATTTATCGGTGGTGACAGAGTTTCCTATCCTCAGTGCAGTTGGCAGCTGAGAGGAGGTGTTCTTATTCTCCATGGACTTTACTGCGTCCCAGAACTTTTTTGAGTTTGTGTTGCGGGAAGCAAATTTCTGCTTGAAAAAGCAAGCCTGGGCTTTTTAACTGCCTGTGTATATTGGTTTCTAACTTACCTGAAAAGTTGCATATCACGGGGGCTGTTCGATGCTAATGCAGAACGCCAAAGGATGTTTTTGTGTTGGTTAAGGGCAGTCAGGTCTGGAGAGAACCAAGGGCTATATCTGTTCCTGGTTCTAAATTTCTTGAATGGGGCATGCTTATTTAAGATGGTGAGGAAGGCATTTAAAAAAAATAACCAGGCATCCTCTACTGATGGGATGAGGTCAATATCCTTCCAGGATACCCGGGCCAGGTCGATTAGAAAGGCCTGCTCGCTGAAGTGTTTCAGAGAGCGTTTGACAGTGATGAGTGGAGGTCGCTTGACCGCTGACCCATTACGGATGCAGGCAATGAGGCAGTGATCGCTGAGATCTTGGTTGAAAACAGCAAAGGTGTATTTAGAGGGCAAGTTGGTTAGGATGATATCTATGAGGGTGCCCGTGTTTACGGCTTTGGGGTGGTACCTGGTAGGTTCATTGATAATTTGTGTGAGATTGAGGGCATCAAGCTTAGATTGTAGGATTGCTGGGGTGTTAAGCATGTTCCAGTTTAGGTCACCTAGCAGCACGAGCTCTGAAGATAGATGGGGGGCAATCAGTTCACATATGGTGTCCGGAGCACAGCTAGGGGCACAGGGTGGTCTATAGCAGGCGGAAACGGTGAGATAATTGTTTTTAGATAGTTGGATTTTTAAAAGTAGAAGTTCAAATGGTTTGGGTACAGACTTGGATAGTAGAACAGAACTCTGCAGGTTATCTCTGCAGTAGATTGCAACACTGCCCCCTTTGGCCGTTCTATCTTATCTGAAAATGTCGTAGTTAGGGATGGGGATTTCAGAGTTTTTTGGTGGTCTTCCTAAGCCAGGATTCAGACACGGCTAGGACATCCGGGTTGGCAGAGTGTGCTAAAGCAGTGAATAAAACAAACTTAGGGAGGAGGCTTCTAATGTTAACATGCATGAAACCATGGCTATTACGGTTACAGAGGTCATCAAAAGAGAGTGCCTGGGGAATAGGAGTGGAGCTAGGTACTGCAGGGCCTGGATTCACTTCTACATCACCAGAGGAACAGAGGAGGAGTAGGATAAGGGTATGGCTAAAAGATATGAGAATTGGTCATCTAGGACGCCCGGAACAGAGAGTAAAAGGAGGTTTCTGGGGGCGATAAAATAGCTTCAAGGTATAATGTACAGACAAAGGTATGGTAGGATGTGAATACAGTGGAGGTAAACCTAGGCATTGAGTGATGATGAGAGAGATATTGTCTCTAGAAACATCATTGAAACCAGGTGATGTCATCGCATGTGTGGGTGGTGGAACTGAAGGGTTGGATAAGGTATAATGAGCAGGGCTAGAGGCTCTACAGTGAAATAAGACAATAAACACTAACCAGAACAGCAGTGGACAAGGCATATTGACATTAAGGAGAGGCATGCTTAGTCGAGTGATCATAAGGGTCCAGTGAGTAGTGAGGTTGGTTGGGGTCATGGCAATTCAGACAGCTAGCAGGGCCATGGGTAGCAAGCTGGCAGAGGATGGAGGTCTGTTTTTAGCCACCTCGTGCGTTTCCGTCGGTAGATTAGCGGGCAGATAATATCGGTAGTCCAGTCGTGAAGGGTCCGGATAGGTGATTGTAGCCCAGGAGTGGCTGATGGAACTCTTCAGCTGGCTAGCTCCGTAATAATTTATGTTTGCTCCAGGACCGACGTAAGCCAATAGTCACTCGGATAGCAGCTAGCTAGCTGCAAGATCCAGGTATAAATGTCCAGAGCTTGCGGTAGAAATCCAGGGATATGGAGAGAAAATTAGGTCCAGTATGCTCTGGTCTGAGTTGCGTTGTACAAAACTGGCGATTAAAGACATTAATGACACTCAGTTGTGTCCTATTACTCATTATGATTTCCCTATTAAAGGGGGGGGGGTTCTGGTTTCCTTTGCAGCTTTAATTGTTTTACAGGGGGTGTTTGTTTCCTGGGTGAGTTTTCGAGACTTAGTGGGGGGATTTTCCCCAGTGTACTGTGATCCTGCGGCTACTGTTTATCAGTAAAGCATTTATGCCTATCCTTAACCACTGACTCCTCGTCTGGTCTCTTCCCTGCACCTGGGTCCAACCTCACCATGTCACATTGACCTTACCGCTGTGTGTCTGACCTCATGCCGTGGACCTATCAGGTATCAGAGAGCAGGGACTGACACAAACATACACGCTGTTATTTGCATGTGCCTATTGGCACACACATACACACACAGCCTGACCTAGTTAGGGAGAGTTTAGCCATGTGCAATGTGCCTTGTAAAAATGTAAATTCCAATGAGAAGAGTATAACTCCGGAGTATAACTCACAAAAATGTATATGTTTACCTGTGGCCAATAGGCATGACCTCTGTATGCATAAAACAAATGGATGTTAGATGTATGTGTGAGTACATATAAGCACAGATAGAACAACGAGACAGATATTTCACCGGATGTATACACTTGAAGCATCCGCTCGGCGTGGCCGGCAGTGGGAGAAGATGCAGCGAGATGGATTTTGGTCGGCATTCTGCTCATTTTCTCGTCAATGGAATATTTGACCTCAATTCAGTTTTCTGTTCCCCAAAACTAGAATCTGTTACGAACAGAGTGGACTAAAGTTTTGTAGACTTTACCCTTTGCAAAAACAACAAAAAAAACAACAAAAAAAGATGTTGTTTAGAAGGAGAGCAAAGGCGAATTGAGTTATTGCACACACGCACTTCAGAGTAGGCGGTCCCTAACATACATATGCAAATGATTGTGAGAGCATGCCAATAGGATCTCGCTAGCTCTTGCTTGGCTCTGCCCACCACCTTCCTTGTTCTGCCCACTATGACTCATTTGTTCCCATTTGAAATGACCGGCTGTGGTCTTTCTTGGTTTAGTTATACAAAATGTTTGATATAAGTGTGAATAAATGCCAGTCTATCTGTGACTGTGTGTGTAGGTAAAGCAGGTTTGACTGAGGGTCTATTACCTCTCTTGAGCACAGGCCTGCATCCAGACTGGGACTTCGGCCAGCTGGGGCCAAAAATAGCTGCAGTGGTCACAGACCCAGTCCCACTTAACTACACCTGTACACTACATGGGAACACATCTATGTTGCACAGAATATCTGGTTATTACCATGACTGGAGAAGTGTTTAAAGAGAAACTTCACCCTTTTTAAACATGAAATTGGTCATCTCTAGCACCACCCTAACGTCAAATCAAGCTTGATTTGGCACATGCGCGAATACAAGTGTGGACACCGTGACATGCTTACTTACAAGCCCTTTACCAACAGTGTAGTTCAAGAAAGAGTTAAGAAAACATTTACCAAATAAACTAAAGTAAAAAATTATAAAAAGTAACACAATAAAATAACAATGAGACTATATACAGGGGGTACCAGTCAATGTGCGGGGGGGTACAGGTTATTCGAGTAGCAGCAGTGTACAAAACAAATTGAGAGGGGGTTGTAAATGTAAATAGTCTGATGGCAATTTGATTAATTGTTCAGCAGTCTTGCAGGCTTGCGGGTAGAAGCTGTTAATGAGCCTTTTGGTACTAGACTTGGCGCTCCGGTACCGCTTGCCGTGTGGGTAGCAGAGAAAAACTCTATGACTTGGGTGACTGGAGTCTCTGAACGTTTTTGGGGCCTTCCTCTGACACTGTCTAGTGTATAAACTCAGCAAAAAAAGAAACGTCCCTTTTTCAGGACCCTGTCTTTCAAAGATAATTCGTAAAAATCCAAATAACTTCACCTATCTTCATTGTAAAGGGTTTAAACACTGTTTCCCATGCATGTTCAATGAAACATAAACAATTAATGTTCATTAATGCACCTGTGGAACGGTCGTTAAGACACTTAACAGCTTACAGACGGTAGGCAATTAAGGTCACAGTTATGAAAACTTAGGACAGTAAAAGAGGCCTTTCTACTGACTCTGAAAAACACCAAAAGAAAGATGCCCAGGGTCCCTGCTCATCTGCATGAACGTGCCTTAGGCATGCTGCAAGGAGGCATGAGGACTGCAGATGTGGCCAGGGCAATAAATTGCAATGTCCATACTGGGTGATGCCTAAGACAGCGCTACAAGGAGACAGGACGGACAGCTGATCGTAAGCTTACAAAGATAGAAGAAAATATGTTTTTTTCCGATGGCATCATCCGGAGACACTGATGACATCATCGGGTGTGAATCATGTGATTTTAGCCAACTATGAGCAGGCAAAGATGACTTACTACCACATCTATATGACATAAGGATATTGTATCGGGAATGTGCTCATACTGAAACAAAACAGAAAAAAACAAACAAACATGTAATTTAACCTTTTATTTAACTAGGCAAGTCAGAAAAAAATATTATTTACAATGACGGCCTACACCGGCCAAACCTGGACGACGCTGGTCCAATTGTGCGCTGCCCTATGGGACTCCCAATCATGGCCGGTTGTAATGCAGCCTGGATTCAAACCAGGTGACGCCTCTAGCACTGAGATGAAGTGCCTTAGACCGCTGCGCCACTCGGTAGCCCAACATGGGAAAGTGTGAGACTTTGACCTCTAACCCCTGACCTCTCTGCTCCTCCCTCAGCTGAAACTTGTGTCCCCTCAGTTTTAGTTGTACGTCCCTAATATAAAAATGGCAAAAAAACGTTCAAATTATTGAGTGACAGCTTCGTGAAAAATCTGTATCTCCGCTGCGCTGTATCGACAAGTGGCGCAAGGAGAATGTCTCCATAGCCTTCTCCACCTCCGAGTGTTCCTGAAGGTCTTTGAACAAGAGGAGGCGGCCATGTTAGCCTAGAATCCTACCATAGCTGTAAGGTTTTCAGTCCAAAAACGTTATTTTAATAGCAACCGGTTCATACTGGTTTTCGTGGTTGTAAATGGAACTGTACGTATTGGAAACGTGTTTATTGTCGGCCTGGCATTGCTTAATTGATTACGTGGGTCGAATATGACCCACAGAAGTGTATTGTGCCATATCACAACGTGTTGCTGTACTCATGAGCGGAATGGTTTTCCATTTTTGAAGTGGGCCTTACTGGTTTATTTGTGTGGCAAGACAGCTGTGCGTGGCTGCATCTCACTGTAGTAGGATGTGTTCTGGCTATTTGGATCTCCATTCACCTCTTTGATTACTGTGTTTGTTTACTGTTTAACGTAACCAGCCTAAATATCGATCTTGCCTTTGTCGATCTGCTATTTTGTTTACTAGGTCTACTTGGTACAGTTGTTTTGATCTGTTCGCATTCATTCGTTCGCATTCGCCGGGATTCTAAGCCAAACTGCTTGCTATGCAGTATTTTAGTTTGCACGCATGAATAACTAGGCGACTACTTTCAGCATTTAGTTAGCATTATGTTGGCAAGACAGCTGTGTGTACGGCTGCATTCATATAGGCTGTTTGTAATAGGTGCATTACACTATCTATCTTGTAGCCTACATTCATCACCAAGATGGGCCTTGCTTTAGTGTGTAGGGCGCTGTCCATTGTTCTGATACAGCGCAGCGGAGATCGGCTACTTTAAAAGCACTCAATCAATGGCCTCTGCGTTTGAACTCTATTTATTGCGGTATAGCGTGGCGCCGGGTCTGAGGAAGACCCCCTTTGAAGAATCCCCCTCCCATGTCCATTTTGGTTGATCTCTCTCTTCTTACTATCTCGCTCTCCATCTCGTTCGTCTGTTTGTCTCTCTGATTCTTTCCACCCCGATGCCCCCCAGCAGAACAGATAAAGTTGTATCTCAACCTTGACAGGGACAGACAGAGGATGAGCCCCAAATGGCACCCTACTCCCTTTATAGTTCACTCTGTAGGGAATAGGGTGCCTATTTGGGATGCATACAGAGAGACAGCACCTGCCACACGAGTCCCTGATAACAATGACTGACTGACTGTCTGCCTGGTCGTGGTATGATCGCTATGACGACGATCACCAACGATCACCTGCCGTCTCCGTCACTCAGACGGAGACGGCAGGTAGCCTAGCGGTTTAGAGCATTGGGCCAGTAACTGAAAGGTTGCTGGTTTGAATCCCAGAGCCAACTAGGTGAAAAATCTGTTGATGTGCCCCTGAGCGAGGAACTTAACCCTAGTTGCTCTGGATAAGAGTGTCTGTTAAATGACGAAGCAAAAAAAAACAGGGAGATGTGGCTTGATAGTCATAGTTTCAACAGTGCTTAATGTGGACTGAAATGGGTGCTGGTACTGTTTATAGAGGAGCCTGTACATATTACTGGTGTGTACTGGCCCAATTCAGGCACTGGTCATAAGTCATTGTTTTGTTTAGTGTGCCAGTGGAACAAAATGGGAAAAAGGGGAAATGGTCTGTCAATGAATTCTCTTTCCCTTCAGCAGGAAGATGGCGCCGACAGACATAGCAGCTCTGCTCCTAAGCAACTTTGGAGTGTTTTTTTGTCCTTCACCCAGTACCCTGCCGTGAACTTAAGTCACTGTCACTAGCCGGCTACCACCCGATTACTCAACCCCTGCATCTTAGAGGCTGCTGACCGTTGTACATAAGACATGGAATCACTGGTATATTTAATAATGGAACACTGGTCACCTTAATGTTTACATACTGTATTCCAGTCAATGCCATCCCATTCAACCATTGCTGTATGAATACTATTCTATCCTACGTCTTCCACATATATACTAAATATTCTCTCCACATACTGTCCATAATGTCTATACATCCCATCATATATATATATATTTATATATATATTTATACCGGACTCCGACATTGCTTGTCCTAATATTTATATATTTCATTATTTTACTTCTAGATCGGTGTGTTTTGTGAACTGTTAGATACTACTGCGCCGTGGGAGCTAGGAACACAAGCATTTCACTGCACCCGCACTAACATCTGCCAAAATATGTGCATGTGACCGATAACATTTCATTTGATTCAAAAGAAAGTTGGAAAGCATCATTAATAAGAAATCCAGCAAATCTTTTAGAGGAACAGTGGAAGTTGATAAAATCTTCTTTATTGGTAAACGTAATAGTAAAGAAGCACTTCTATCACCATCCACTGTTCCTCCAAGAGTTGCTGGATTTCCAATTCCTGCTGTAGACACCAGCGAAGGCAGAGTAAATACACAATATGTTAACACTGGCAACACCATTCACTGGCCATGTCATGAACAGATCAGTCCACCAACACCAACTAACTGAAGTGTGTCGAGAGAGAGATGACGTCATAGGTTTGCATCACAACCAAGTCTGTGGCCCTGGTTGATTGGTGCTGTTGGCATGGTTATAGGTTGGTTTACTACTACTAGTAATATGGAGTCCAAATGGATGGTCACAGATCTCTTCTTAAAACCAGGGGTGGTAAAACCGCCCCACCTCTCTTTCGACTCTCTCCCTCTGTCACTCACTCTCAGCTGTTGCCCCTAGTGCGGCCAGTCACTTGACCTCTCCTCTTGCTCCCCTGTGTGCGCACTAACAGCTGCGTCCAGGTGACACCGGTGGTGCCACCTTTTACGTGGACAGCGCAAGGAATGCCAGTTGCCGCGTTCAAAACTGGACCGATTTCCAATTATACAAAGTTGACTATAAACAATGTACTGGTCACCCTCCATTATACTACTCTTATGGTTAAACGACACCTGAAACGTGTCAAGAACAAATTTGTGATATAATTAGCGTCAAACATACTAGTGTCAACATAACTTTAGCATTGTTTAAACTGATATAAAATCATCCTTGTCACTCTGTCTACACAAAAGGCATGTACATTAATAGGAAAACAAATGACTGTCAAATAAAGAATGAAATAGAATGAGGGGAAAAAAAACAAATATTCAAGAAAGTCTTGTGCCATGTGCGTAAAGTCAAATTCCTCTTACCACAGACACAAAAGATGAACATTTCTGAACATGCAAAACCCCAAAATATGACAGAAATTACTTACTTCCGACGATAATCCCTGAAAGAATCGATATCTATGGTAAATGGTTTATTTCCCGTCTTTAGTGGGGAAAAAAGCGGGACTTAAACTGTTCATGTGTTGCTATAACACGTTACAGTCAGTTACTGTGGGTCTTGTGAAACTTCACTTTCCATTCGGTTAGTTCCTCGTCACAACTTCATTACATCTGCATGGCTTTAAACCCCTCCTCTCGCCTTCCAACGGTCTATATAAATGGACCCCCCCCCCCACCCCCACCAAAGAAAAACACACACACACAGCAACGAGTTTCCACTTACGCATGCACGCCCAGCTGTCAGTGGTACTTTACAGCTGTCAAATCTTCAAACCCTGCTCCACTGCGCCACCTTGCGGCGATATAAAAAAAATACACAAACCGCATGTTTTTCCTGGTGAGGTTAGTCAACATCAGCGTTACCCAATGTAGGCTGTTTTTTTTTGCCCTAGCACTACACAGTGGATTGAAATACCCAACTCTTCAAGCTTTGCTTTTTTTGGGGGGGGCTTGGGAAACCATGGACGACATGGTGAGGGGCCATATTGAGACACATTGTGGCTTTACAATGTGAAGAATACCCTAACCACAGCCATGTATTTAAATACATTGCTCTGACCTCGGTCAAATTAGCAACCACAGAAACGTACATTTAAATTAACAATTTTATTGTTTTCATCCCATAAAGCATTTTCCATATTTCAAATAGCAGTAATGTGGCAGACAGCAATGGAACAATTTACAATAAACAAAATACATTCCCACTTTAATTCAGTCAAAATTAAATGTTGAAAAGAGTTCCAATTACTCCACTCAATGTTTATTCCTTTGAAGTTGTTAATTTAAGAATTATTTTGCTTATTGGTTTCAGATGAAGACAGAGCGCACTGGCAGAACGCTAGTAGAGAAACAGAGATGGAAAGAAAAGAGACCTCTCCTCTCAGCAGCTCTCCCTCATCCCTAATCCCCCTTTTCCACTCCTCTCATTCTTACACCTATTAATGATTTTTATAATAACCCTTTACTACAAAAAAATAATATTGCACCCCTAATTCTTTACAGGCACAGTAGGGGTACTACAGATGCCACAGCGACAATTAATCAGAATTACCGTAGTAGTTATATCAATCATAATAAACAAAAACAATGTTGCAGGGGGGAGTTAGCAAATTTGGTGTGTAGTCAATAAAACACAAGTGTTCCCAGCCCTAACAAACCCACTACTATAGGGGAAGTGGTATTGGTGTCCACATAATCAGACTACACAACTTTGTACCTTTAGTTCGTGGTGTGATGTCACAGTGGCTGTTAAGACTATCAAAACACATGGTCAACTAGTAGAATGGTAGAGTAGCCTAGCTGAAATATGATGCAATTTCTCAGCCCGACAACAATGTCAGAGATGTTGGAGCCTTCCGGAGAGGCAAGTCTACTACTTCTAGGCCTACGTGAGGATTGTGACAGAACTTTAAGGACGCAGCTGAAATCGTGTGGAGGACATCAGAACGAATCTGGTAACGCAAAAAGATGCCAAGCCTGCACCTAAAGCCCATTACTACCCAACCTGGACAGTTCTAGTATAGAGCAACAGTCAGCGTGTTTGAGGAGGATGTGTTTGAGCAAGGCACAGCGCAGAATCGCTAATCTTGATCACATAATGAGTAGTTATTTAGAATGCAAGGTGATTTGGAGATCAGTGATTCTGAGCAGTCCATCTGCAATGTACCAGTAGTCAATCTCAAACATGCATGATGATAAGGAGACAAAAGGGTATGATGTCATAAAGAGTAGCCAACCTTAATCAGAACCATACATGGAGGCAACATCCATTCTGTAGCAAAGAAGTTAGGCATAGAAAAATCTGACACAAATCAAAAAAAGAAAACAATTCCGTGTCGTTAATAAATACGAATAGTGCAGTGAAAACGAACGAAAAATCTTTTACTTTTCAAAATTCAGCTTTGCCAGCCCATAACCCTAAGAAATACACATTAAAGAAGTACTCTGCTGTCCTCTTCTCTAGACAGTTTGATGACACCTAAATTAAATCAAATATTAATTGATTATTGATTGATTTCTGAAGCTGGCTGGAATGTCAGTGTGTGGCCAGTCTGACTGATGCTGGAAGATTCTTCAGCTTTCCCTTTCCATCCAGTCATCCCTCCATTCTCTAGACTGGACTGAAGAAGCTGCTTTCTCTCTATCTTCCCACCTGTCACCTTACAGGTAGAGAAACTGGAATGAAATTAATAAGTACTATCTTATGTTAGAAATCATCTATAGACAGGAATTTACCTTTCAAAATTGAATAAATATGCAGGAGAGAGTTCAAGACACAAGCAACAGCCATATTCGATCAAATCCGCTAAACAAGCTTTCTGGGGAGAAGTTAAATTGAAAAAATAATAAAATAAAACACTCATTCTGAGCGGCCAGAAAGATAGTTTGAATCAACTACAAAGTTGCGTTTCTTCTCTGCTTTGTCCCACATTGTAAAAATGGTGTTGTCAAGGAGCTACGTGAACCCAAACGTGCACTCTTTCTGCACAAGAGGAATGGTATTTTCAAGACCTATTCCGGTAATACGTTAAACCAGGCATGATTAAATAGGACCTTGAGTTTTGTAAAATCCCTCACTTACGGTCAGGGCCCGTATTAAAAAAAGTCAGAGTGCTGAGCTAGGTTGTATCAGCTCCCTCCTCTTCACTCCCTCTCACCGTCTCAGATTGTTCACCTTTCATCCCTGGCTTTATCCCTCTAAAATGTATTGTTTTTAATGTTTTCCTTTCCCTGCACTCCATATTCACCTCAACTTGCTCCCCTATTTATTTTATAGTTCCTTCCCCAAACCCCTCCCACCCCCTCTTCTCCCCTTCACTCATAGAACATGTTAGTAATATCAGAGTCCAGGCTGTAAATCCAGACCAGTAGCGGGAACGACATTAAAACGAACGACCAGGACACGCCCTTGAACGCCCTGCTCACGGCGGCGGTCATGCCCCCTGGCCCTTGACCCCTCCGCCGGCGCTCCCGCTCCTCCTCCTGGCGCTCGACGTTGGTACCCGGCTCGATCCAGTTCCGGGCCAGGAACTTAAGGGCCTCGTCCATGAAGATGACAGGCAGGGACATCTTGAGGACCACAACCCACTGTGGCCATGACAGGGGGCGGATCTGGAACACCACCTGGATGGGAGAGAAGGGAGAAAAGGCAAGGGAGAGAGGGGAGAAGGGATGGGAGAGAGGGGAGAAAAGGCAAGGGAGAGAGGGGAGAAGGCAGGGGAGAGAGGGGAGAAAAGGCAAGGGAGAGAGGGGAGAAAAGGCAAGGGAGAGAGGGGAGAAAAGGCAAGGGAGAGAGGGGAGAAAAGGCAAGGGAGAGAGGGGAGAAAAGGCAAGGGAGAGAGGGGAGAAAAGGCAAGGGAGAGAGGGGAGAAAAGGCAAGGGAGAGAGGGAGAAAAGGCAAAAGGCAAGGGAGAGAGGGGAGAAAAGGCAAGGGAGAGAGGGGAGAAAAGGCAAGGGGAGAGGGGAGAAAAGGCAAGGGAGGGGAGAGGCAGGGGAGAGAGGGGAGAAGGCAGGGAGAGAGGGGAGAAGGCAGGGGAGAGAGGGGAGAAGGCAGGGGAGAGAGGGGAGAAAAGGCAAGGGATGGTTAAACAATGAGATATCGGAGGAGCACAATGTAACACACAGGCACTTCATTGTACAGCAGAGGTCATTTTGGCACTTAAAAAAAAAAAAATTCAGTGAAGTCTTAGTCCCATTTTTTGGGCATTTGAATAATGATTTAGTCTGTCAAAATAATGAAAACAATGGGACCATTTTGGTCAACTAAAATGTCCTTTCATTTTAGTCACATGACATTTGTACTGCCTCATTAACCTATAGTAAATATTAAACATATCACTGACTTCCATGTGCATAAACATACATAACCTTGTCCTACCAAGATATTTTTCTGCATTAGATCATATTCTTCCACAAAGCATAAATAATAATATTATATAAACTCAGCAAAAAAAGAAACATCCTCTCACTGTCAACTGCGTTTGTTTTCAGCAAACTTAACATGTGTAAATATTTGTATGAACATAACAAGATTCAACAACTGAGACATAAACCGAACAAGTTCCACAGACATGTGACCAACAGAAATTGAATAATGTGTCCCTGAACAAAGGACGGGGGGGGTCAGAATCAAAAGTAAGTTCGTAATCTGGTGTGGCCACCAGCTGCATTAAGTACTGCAGTGCATCTCCTACTCATGGACTGCACCAGATTTGCCAGTTCTTGCTGAGAGATTTTACCCCACTCTTCCACCAAGGCACCTGCAAGTCCCCGGACATTTCTGGGGGGGAAATGGCCCTAGCCCTCACCCTCCGTGCCAACAGGTCCCAGACGTGCTCAATGGGATTGAGATCCGGGCGCTTCGCTGGCCATGGCAGAACACTGAAATTCCTGTCTTGCAGGAAATCACACACAGAACGAGCAGTATGGCTGGTGGCATTGTCATGCTGGAGGGTCATGTCAGGTTGAGCCTGCAGGAAGGGTACCACGAGGGAGGAGGATGTCTTCCCTGTAAAGCACAGCGTTGAGATTGCCTGCAATGACAACAAGCGCAATCCGATGATGATGTGACACACTGCCCCAGACCATGACAGACCCTCCACCTCCAAATCGATCCCGCTCCAGAGTACAGGCCTCTGTGTAATCCAACCATCACCCCTGGTGAGACAAAACCGCGACTCATCAGTGAAGAGCACTTTTTGCCAGTCCTGACTGGTCCAGCAACGGTGGGTTTGTGCTCATAGGCTCAAATGTTGTTGCCGGTGAGGACCTGCCTTACAACAGGCCTACAAGCCCTGTCCAGCCTCTCTCAGCCTATTGCGGACAGTCTGAGCACTGGGATTGTGTGTTCCTGGTGTATCTCGGGCAGTTGTTGTTGCCATCCTGTACGTGTCCAGCAGGTGTGATGTTCGGATGTACCGATCCTGTGCAGGTGTTGTTACACGTGGTCTGCCACTGCGAGGACGATCAGCTGTCCGTCCTGTCTCCCTGTAGCGCTGTCTTAAGCATCACCCAGTACGGACATGGCAATTTTTTGCCCTGGCCACATCTGCAGTCCTCATGCCCCCTTGCAGCATGCCTAAGGCACGTTCACGCAGATGAGCAGGGACCCTGGGCATCTTTCTTTTAGTGTTTTTCAGAGTCAGTAGAAAATGTATGCCAGATGAACAAACACACACTTACAGGCAGGGGGTCAACGTAGAGGATGAGGAAGTGGAGCGCCATGGAGAGACAGATAGCTCCCACCAGCCAGGGGTTGGACCAAGGAGGCATCTTCAGCAGGGACTGGTTTTCTGACAGACTGAGGACAAGGACACACACAGTGGAGCTCAGAAAAGGACCAGTACAAACTCATAAGATGCCAATAGAATATTGATATTAACACAGAGCTCTGGATATCAGTACAAAGTCAGATGTCAGTAAAATATCCACACATATACTAAATAAATCGGATAAAAATCTGTACAAATAATCTGCTCAGACCCCAACCAAGGAACATCAAAAGTCGTGCTATAAATTCACAGACAACACAAAGATTCCTTGATGCCCTTCCAGACTCCCTCTGCCTACCAAAGGACGCCAGAGGACAAAAATCCGTTAACCACCTAACTGAGGATCTCAATTTAACCTTGCGCAATACCCTAGATGCAGTTGCACCCCTAAAAACTAAAAAAATGTCTCATAAGAAACTAGCTCCCTGGTACACAGAAAATACCCGAGCTCTGAAGCAAGCTTCCAGAAAATTGGAACGGAAATGGCGCCACACCAAACTGGAAGTCTTCCGACTAGCTTGGAAGGACGGTACCGTGCAGTACCGAAGAGCCCTTACTGCTGCTCGATCATCCTATTTTTCTAACTTAATTGAGGAAAATAAGAACAATCCGAAATTCCTTTTTGATACTGTCGCAAAGCTAACTAAAAAGCAGCATTCCCCAAGAGAGGATGACTTTCACTTTAGCAGTGATAAATTCATGAACTTCTTTGAGGAAAAGATTATGATTATTAGAAAGCAAATTACGGACTCCTCTTTAAACCTGCGTATTCCTCCAAACCTCAGTTTTCCTGAGTCTGCACAACTCTGCCAGGACCTAGGATCAAGAGAGACGCTCAAGTCTTTTAGTACTATATCTCTTGACACAATTATGAAAATAATCATGGCCTCTAAACCTTCAAGCTGCATACTGGACCCTATTCCAACTAAACTACTGAAAGAGCTGCTTCCTGTGCTTGGCCCTCCTATGTTGAACATAATAAACGGCTCTCTATCCACTGGATGTGTACCAAACTCACTAAAAGTGGCAGTAATAAAGCCTCTTGAAAAAGCCAAACCTTGACCCAGAAAATATAAAAAACTATCGGCCTATATCGAATCTTCCATTCCTCTCAAACATTTTAGAGAAGGCTGTTGCACAGCAACTCACTGCCTTCCTGAAGACAAACAATGTATACGAAATGCTTCAGTCTGGTTTTAGACCCCATCATAGCACTGAGACGGCACTTGTGAAGGTGGTAAATTACATTTTAATGGCATCGGACCGAGGCTCTGCATCTGTCCTCGTGCTCCTAGACCTTAGTGTGGCTTTTGATACCATCGATCACCACATTCTTTTGGAGAGATTGGAAACCCAAATTGGTCTACACGGACATGTTCTGGCCTGGTTTAGATCTTATCTGTCGGAAAGATATCAGTTTGTCTCTGTGAATGGTTTGTCCTCTGACAAATCAACTGTAAATTTCGGTGTTCCTCAAGGTTCTGTTTTAGGACCACTATTGTTTTCACTATATATTTTACCTCTTGGGGATGTTATTCGAAAACATAATGTAAACTTTCACTGCTATGCGGATGACACACAGCTGTACATTTCAATGAAACATGGTGAAGCCCCAAAATTGCCCTCGCTAGAAGCATGTGTTTCAGACATAAGGAAGTGGATGGCTGCAAACTTTCTACTATTAAACTCGGACAAAACAGAGATGCTTGTTCTAGGTCCCAAGAAACAAAGAGCTCTTCTGTTGAATCTGACAATTAATCTTAATGGTTGTACAGTCGTCTCAAATAAAACTGAAGGACCTCGGCGTTACTCTGGACCCTGATCTCTTTTGAAGAACATATCAAGACCATTGAGGACAGCTTTCTTCCATCTACGTAACATTGCAAAAATCAGAAACTTTCTGTCCAAAAATGATGCAGAAAAATTAATCCATGCTTTTGTCACTTCTAGGTTAGACTACTGCAATGCTCTATTTTCCGGCTACCCGGATAAAGCACTAAATAAACTTCAGTTAGTGCTAAATACGGCTGCTAGAATCCTGACTAGAACCAAAAAAATTGATCATATTACTCCAGTGCTAGCCTCTCTACACTGGCTTCCTGTCAAAGCAAGGGCTGATTTCAAGGTTTTACTGCTAACCTACAAAGCATTACATGGGTTTGCTCCTACCTATCTCTCTGATTTGGTCCTGCCGTACATACCTACACGTACGCTACGGTCACAAGACGCAGGCCTCCTAATTGTCCCTAGAATTTCTAAGCAAACAGCTGGAGGCAGGGCTTTCTCCTATAGAGCTCCATTTTTATGGAACGGTCTGCCTACCCACGTCAGAGACGCAAACTCGGTCTCAACCTTTAAGTCTTTACTGAAGACTCATCTCTTCAGTGGGTCATATGATTGAGTGTAGTCTGGCCCAGGAGTGGGAAGGTGAACGGAAAGGCTCTGGAGCAACGAACCGCCCTTGCTGTCTCTGCCTGGCCGGTTCCCCTCTTTCCACTGGGATTCTCTGCCTCTAACCCTGTTACGGGGGCTGAGTCACTGGCTTACTGGGGCTCTCTCATGCCGTCCCTGGGTGGGTTGATTCACTGTTGTGGTCAGCCTGTCTGGGTTGGCGCCCCCCCCTTGGGTTGTGCCGTGGCGGAGATCTTTGTGGGCTATACTCGGCCTTGTCTCAGGATGGTGGTTGAAGATATCCCTCTAGTGGTGTGGGGGCTGTGCTTTGGCAAAGTGGGTGGGGTTATATCCTTCCTGTTTGGCCCTGTCCGGGGGTGTCCTCGGATGGGGCCACAGTGTCTCCTGACCCCTCCTGTCTCAGCCTCCAGTATTTATGCTGCAGTAGTTTATGTGTCGGGGGGCTGGGGTCAGTTTGTTATATCTGGAGTACTTCTCCTGTCCTATTCGGTGTCCTGTGTGAATCTAAGTGTGCATTCTCTAATTCTCTCCTTCTCTCTTTCTTTCTCTCTCTCGGAGGACCTGAGCCCTAGGACCATGCCCCAGGACTACCTGACATGATGACTCCTTGCTGTCCCCAGTCCACCTGACTGTGCTGCTGCTCCAGTTTCAACTCTTCTGCCTTATTATTATTCGACCATGCTGGTCATTTATGAACATTTGAACATCTTGGTCATGTTCTGTTATAATCTCTACCCGGCACAGCCAGAAGAGGACTGGCCACCCCACATAGCCTGGTTCCTCTCTAGGTTTCTTCCTAGGTTTTGGCCTTTCTAGGGAGTTTTTCCTAGCCACCGTGCTTTTACACCTGCATTGTTTGCTGTTTGGGGTTTTAGGCTGGGTTTCTGTACAGCACTTTGAGATATCAGCTGATGTACGAAGGGCTAAATAAATACATTTGATTTGATTTGTACTCTATTGAATAGGCATGCATATCATGATCTTTTTTGTGTGTTTAATTTGACGTAAACATTTATGTCTGATTGAAAAGAGCAAAGGTGGACTACAAATGCAATAGAACTGAATGAACCGTACAGTCAATATTCATACATGTAGAATGTACTGTGACTAATAAATAGAAATGTTATTGTACGAGAACTAAACCTGTTCTGTGTCGCGTCACAAATAATAATCTCTGTGACCGATGCTAAGTACCGCAAGGAATTGTGGGAGTTGCAGTTTTAGTAGCGTACCTGTTGAGGGCGTTACACATCTCTATGGTAACGAGCACGGACAGGGCCATGGTCATGGGGTAGGGCGACTCGAACACTGAGCACTGCACCCCCGCAAACTCCCCGTGGCCTTCACTGCACTGTAGATAGTGGGACTGAGAGGAGGAGAGAAAATAGAGCAAAACATTTTTTTTTAAAGAGCGAGATGGGCAGTGAGTGAGAGGTCAGAGACGTTAAAGTAAGAGAAGTGAGAGAGAGGGACGTGTTCTTACCAGTTGGTAGAAGGAGAGTTTGGGTCCGTCGTGTGCTGCCATGAACCACCAGGCAGCAGCTCCTACTGTGGCCGCTCCCACGTAGCCTGAGAGAGAAGTCAAAGGTTAGATGTGTATATTCTAGAATCCCATCTGATATTGTGACGTAAAAATACAAAAACCCTGTCTGTTCATAATCTATAGCCTCACAATGTGGTGTCTGCCATAGATATAGATATAATAGATTTACTCACATCCGACAATGAGGTATCTGCAGAAGAGCCAGCTGGAGATGAGTGGTTCCTTGGGGGAGCGCGGGGGGCGGGACATGATGTCCAGGTCAGGGGGGTTGAAGCCCAGGGCGGTGGCCGGGAAGCCGTCGGTCACCAGGTTGACCCACAGCAACTGGACTGGGATCAGGGCCTCGGGCATGCCCAGCGCAGCCGTCATGAAAATACTGGAGGGGAGAGGGTCAGCGTGAGGGAGGGATACAACACAATAATTCAGAAATCCTCTTTCACTGTCCCAGACTACTATTTTCCCTCAAATTAATCCCTTCAACCATCCCTCCTTTAAAATGTTCCTTCTCCCTATTGTCACCTGACCTAAAGAGTACTCCTCTCCTAAATGTCCACCACTGTTCTGTTATTCTTCCCCTTTATTTATAACCGTAACCCCACCATCCTCTCTCCCTCCCCCGTTTCCATCCCCCTCTCCACACCATACAACCTCTCCTATAAACGGTTTCATTTTGTTATAGATGGCTTTCCCTTCCTCTCCTCTAATCCATCCCTCTCCTCTAATCCATCCCTCTCCTCTAATCCATCCCTCTCCTCTAATCCATCCCTCTCGTCCCCAATCCTCACCAGACAACCTCTCCTATGTTGGAAGAGATGAGGTATCGTATGAACTGTTTCATGTTGTTGTAGATGGCTCTGCCCTCTTCTACAGCCGCTACGATGGTAGAGAAGTTATCATCAGCTAAGATCATCTCGGAGGCGGACTTGGCCACAGCCGTGCCTGAACCCATGGCGATACCGATCTCTGCCTTCTTCAGGGCTGGCGCGTCATTTACTCCATCACCAGTCTGGGGGAGAGTGGGATGGAGGGGGTCAAGAACAGGCGATGAGTCAAAACAAGGGAGGAAACGCATGAAAGGCCCCACACAATGCAAACATGCCTTTAAGTGTCACAAAGTAGAGCCCTAGACAGGGACACTGTTGCCAGAGATACACACACACACAAACACACTCACACAGCCCCCCCTCACCATGGCTGTGATGTCATCAAGGCTCTGTAGGTACTCCACGATGCGGCTCTTGTGTGTGGGTTCCACGCGGGCGAAGCAGCGTCCGGTACGACAGGCCTGCCTCTGGAGGTGGGGGGGCAGCTCGTCAAACTCCCTCCCAGTCAGGCCCCCTGAGAACGGGTCGTCCCTGCCCGCCTCCTCCTCCTCCTCCGTGATGATGCCCACGCGACGACAGATGGACATGGCCGTGCCCTTGTTGTCACCTGGGGGGGGATGTGAGTTTAGAGGCAAAACGTTAGAGATGACACCCAGCAGGCAAAACGGTTTGAAATTGCGTTATTAGGCAGATACCAGTATCGTGATACTCGATAGTGTCGTGGCAAGTAATCTAAACACAAAGCGGATTTAACTTAGAGGAAAAAAAATCCATAATGTCACATTTATTTAATTTCCCAAGTTAAAGCAAACAATATTTGACATACAGCAGCTTTTTAAAGGACAAAAAAAGTTTAGTCTGCATCGGGTTTTCATTTTTGCCATTGAAAAGAATATTGCAATACTGCTATCGTCCCGGCCTTTCACGTTATAATATCATTTTAAGGTAGACGAGTGGGAGGCTAGAAATTCTGTTCAGTTGACTTTATTGAATCCCCTCAGATTATGTGTCTTGCATCTCCCCATCCAACAAACATGTATCACAACACAACAAACAGAGGGAGTGTGTGCGAGGTGTGTCATACCCGTGATCATGATGACCCGGATGCCAGCCTGTCGACACATGCGGACCGCACCAAGTACTTCCTTCCTGGGGGGGTCCAGCATCCCCACGCAGCCCACGAAGGTCAGGTCCGACTGGGGGGACATTGTTGTTTATTTAACGCTAATCAAATAAAACCGTATTTGAAGTGCCTTTAAAATCCACAACACACTTTATAGTCAAAAATCAATAAAAGAGATTCAGAAAAAGTGCATAATAACACAAAGGATGAAATAATCCTAAAAATCACTCACCTCGTAGTCGGCGAAGGTAGCCGAGTTCTCCAGGTTGAGGGAGCGTATCTCGGGGGGTGAGTCCCGGGTCGCCATGGCGAGGCATCGGAGGGTGTCCCGCCCTGTGGCCCACTCCCTGACGGTCCCCTGGAGCTGCTCCCGCCCCGCTGGTGTCATGGGCACCCGCGCGCCCCCGTTCACCCGGATCCAACGGCAGCGCTCCAGCACGCTCTCCGGAGCTCCCTGGGAGAGAGAAGACAAGTTGATACAAAGTGAGGAGAGTGATAGAGAAAGAAACGCGTAAGGAACAGAAACGACAAGAACAGAGAGAGGAGAGAGCTGACCTTGACAAACATCTTGGCCCCCGTGGCAGAGCGGCTGAGCTTGTTGGGAGAACAGAACACTGACATGGACTTCCTGTCACGAGAGAACTCCAACGTCAACTCCTTCCTCATCAACTGTTTAATCACCTGATGGAGAGGATAGAGGGAGGGAGAGAGGATATATCATTCAATCATCCTGCCAGGAGGTAAATTAGGTCAGCACGTCTCAAAATGGTACACACAGATTTTTTCAAAAGCACGGACACAGATTTTAAAATTTATTTTAGACACACACCGAGCAGCAGGCAGTAGCTCTCTCGACAGCGGACAGTCCTCGGAGGTCTGTGTCGAACACGTTCATCTTCTCCACCAGACAGCACAGAGCCGTCTCTGTGGCTTCGCCTACCTTCTCATACACACCCTTAGACTGGGGGGGGACACACACCCACAGGTTAAGGGTCAGCAAGGATATTATTTGAATGTATTATTCCAAACAGATGCTACTGGACTGGAACAAAAAAAGTAGCTCTCCAGGACTAGAACTAAGAAGTGTCTGTCCATGTACATTTGTATGTATCATGGCGTGCAGGGCAGTGGTTATATATGGTGTGCTGTGCAGGGCAGTGGTTATATATGGTGTGCAGGGCAGAGCAGTGGTTATATATGGTGTGCTGGGCAGAGCAGTGGTTATATATGGTGTGCTGTGCAGGGCAGTGGTTATATATGGTGTGCTGTGCAGGGCAGTGGTTATATATGGTGTGCTGTGCAGGGCAGTGGTTATATATGGTGTGCTGTGCAGGGCAGGGGTTATATATGGTGTGCAGGGCAGAGCAGGGGTTATATATGGTGTGCAGAGCAGGGGCTATGGTTTGCAGGGCAGAGCAGAGCAGGGGCTATGGTGTGCAGGGCAGGGCTATGGTGTGCAGGGCAGGGGCTATGGTGTGCAGGGCAGGGGCTATGGTGTGCAGGGCAGGGGCTATGGTGTGCAGGGCAGAGCAGAGCAGGGGCTATGGTGTGCAGGGCAGGGGCTATGGTGTGCAGGGCAGGGGCTATGGTGTGCAGTGTAGTGGTTATGGTGTGCAGGGCAGGGCAGGGGTTATGTGTGCAGTGTAGTAGTTATGGTGTGCAGGGCAGTGGTTATATGGTGTGCAGGGCAGTGGTTGTATGGTGTGCAGGGCAGTGGTTGTATGGTGTGCAGGGCAGTGGTTGTATGGTGTGCATGGCAGTGGTTGTATGGTGTGCATGGCAGTGGTTGTATGGTGTGCATGGCAGTGGTTGTATGGTGTGTAGTGTAGTAGTTATGGTGTGCATGGCAGGGGTTATGGTGTGTAGTGGTTATGGTGTGTAGTGTAGTAGTTGTGGTGTGCATGGCAGGGCAGGGGTTATGGTGTGTAGTGTAGTAGTTATGGAGTGCATGGCAGGGCAGGGGTTATGGTGTGTAGTGGTTATGGTGTGTATGGTAGGGCAGGGGTTATGGTGTGTAGTGGTTATGGTGTGCATGGCAGGGGTTATGGTGTGCAGGGCAGGGGTTATGGTGTGCAGTGTAGTAGTTATGGTGTGCAGGGCAGTGGTTGTATGGTGTGCAGGGCAGTGGTTGTATGGTGTGCAGGGCAGTGGTTGTATGGTGTGCAGGGCAGTGGTTATATAGTGTGCAGGGCAGTGGTTATATAGTGTGCAGGGCAGTGGTTATATGGTGGGCAGGGGTTATGGTGTGTAGTGTAGTAGTTATGGTGTGCATGGCAGGGCAGGGGTTATGGTGTGTAGTGTAGTAGTTATGGTGTGCATGGCAGGGGTTATGGTGTGTAGTGTAGTAGTTATGGTGTGTAGTGTAGTGGTTATGGTGTGTAGTGTAGTAGTTGTGGTGTGCATGGCAGGGCAGGGGTTATGGTGTGTAGTGGTTATGGTGTGTAGTGTAGTAGTTGTGGTGTGCATGGCAGGGCAGGGGTTATGGTGTGTAGTGTAGTAGTTATGGAGTGCATGGCAGGGCAGGGGTTATGGTGTGTATGGTAGGGCAGGGGTTATGGTGTGTAGTGTAGTAGTTGTGGTGTGCATGGCAGGGCAGGGGTTATGGTGGTAGTGTAGTGGTTATGGTGTGCATGGCAGGGCAGGGGTTATGGTGTGTAGTGGTTATGGTGTGTAGTGTAGTAGTTATGGTGTGCATAGCAGGGCAGGGGTTATGGTGTGTAGTGTAGTAGTTATGGTGTGTAGTGTAGTGGTTATGGTGTGCATGGCAGGGCAGGGGTTATGGTGTGCAGGGCAGGGGTTATGGTGTGTAGTGGTTATGGTGTGCATGGCAGGGCAGCGGTTATGGTGTGTAGTGTAGTGGTTATGGTGTGCAGTGCAGTGAGCAAAGTGGGCTGGCACTGTTCTCACCTCGTTGTAGTCCAGAGAGGAGTCGTTACACAGAGCACAGATAGAGGCCATCTCCACCAGGCCCTCATACTGACTACACTTCACTATCGTCTCATCCTTATACCTGGGGAAGAGAGAGAGAGTGAGAGAGAGAGAGAGGACAAGGAGAAGAGAGTTAAAGGTGGATATGGAAGATGACATGGGGAGAGATAAGAGGGAGAGAGGGTAAGAGGGTAAGAGAGAAAGGGGAAAGATAGAGTGAGAAGTAAGGGATTGTGAAAAGCCAGAAGAGGGTGGGAAAATCAGACCAGAGAAAGAAAGAAGTAGAGGGGAACTAAATGTTAGAAAGATAAAATTTCTCAGCATCTTAAAGGTCCAGTGCAATCAGAAACGTGATTCATCTGTAATATATATATTTCCACACTGAGGTTGAAATAAAACAGAACTTGTGAAAAATGATCATGTCCAATTGACAAGACTAACTAAAATTTCAGCCTATTTTGGTGGGATAGAGTTTTGGCCAGCCTGGTGACATCACCAGGCAGTAAATTAGTTATTAGACCAATAAGAAAGAGTTCCAAACCCCTCTGCCAATAACAGGTAGTTTTCAGTTTTCCCCTCCCCACTCAGACAGTCCTAGCAAAATTGGGGATGAGTGATTCGTCATGACATCTAGTGCTTTCAAGACAACTGGAAACTCCAAAGAAACACGGTCAAATCATGACCTCCCTGATCTTCAGGTCAGAATTTCAGAGCTCTAGAAAGATGAGTTTCTGGCATGGAATTTCATGTTGGATGACCATTCAAAGCTATTTTTCCCGGTCGGGGCTCGTTTTGTTCCCGAGTTCCCCGATGTCTTGAACGGACTGAAGTCCGATATTTCCAAGTTCCCAGTTGTTTTGAACATGGCAATCATCAGTTAAGGGTTAAAAGGTTAAAGGCACTCACACTTCCCCTTCCGGGGCGTAAGTCGATCCGGTCACCGAAAACTCACTCAGGGCGCATCGCTCCCCTGACACACTGTCCACAACAAATATCTACACACACATGCAGATACAGACAGACCGGGTTAGAAAATACACCCTCATTGTCACAATCAGTTAGGTTAGGTCAGCATCAGGCTGAGTGTCTGTCAATCAACATGACAAACCATTCCACTTTCAGGTCAGCTCCAGGGAACCAAAAGTGGTTACTCATCGCCTATCTCCATTTTTCCCCCCTCTCTCTCTCCCTCCCTCCCTCTCTCACCCGGTGGACAGACATCTGGTTGGTGGTGAGGGTGCCAGTCTTGTCGGAGCAGATGACAGAGGTGCAGCCCAAGGTCTCCACAGAGGGCAGACTGCGGACGATGGCATTCTTCCGAGCCATGCGTCTGGTCCCCAGAGCCAGGCAGGTGGTGATCACAGCGGGTAGGCCTGTGGGCGAGCAAGATTGAATAGGGTGAAGGGACAGTTAAATATATGGTTCCATAATGGTTCTTCCGAGTCATGTAACAAAAGTACACTGGCTGATCAATCTATTTATCGAGTTAAGAGCCTACATGGACACAGAGAGGAGCTGTCTTGAGAGAATTCATTTTGGTTTAGATTGCTCAGAATAGAATAGAATTGACTCATGCTCTACTTTGTGTGTGTCACATGGAGGCAGAGAAGGAAATAAGAGAAGAGAGATAGGAAAGAGAGAGGTGGTTGGTCCCACAACGTACCCTCAGGGATGGCAGCTACAGCCAGTGCCACAGCGATCTTGAAGTAGTAAACAGCCCCTCTGAGCCAGCTGCCACCGTGGACCGGGTCATTGAAATGGCCCACGTTGATACCCCACACTGCCACACAGATCACTGTGATCACCTAGAGGGAGAGAGGGAGCCTGTCATCACAACACTGCCACACAGATCACCTAGAGGGAGAGAGGGAGCCTGTTATCACAACACTGCCACACAGATCACTGTGATCACCTAGAGGGAGGGAGAGAGCCTGTCATCACAACACTGCCACACAGATCACCTAGAGGGAGAGAGGGAGCCTGTTATCACAACACTGCCACACAGATCACCTAGAGGGAGAGAGGGAGCCTGTTATCACAACACTGCCACACAGATCACTGTGATCACCTAGAGGGAGAGAGGGAGCCTGTTATCACAACACTGCCACACAGATCACTGTGATCACCTAGAGGGAGGGAGAGAGCCTGTCATCACAACACTGCCACACAGATCACCTAGAGGGAGAGAGGGAGCCTGTTATCACAACACTGCCACACAGATCACTGTGATCACCTAGAGGGAGGGAGAGAGCCTGTTATCACAACACTGCCACACAGATCACTGTGATCACCTAGAGGGAGGGAGAGAGCCTGTAATCACAACACTGCCACTCACAATTTTTTAAAACATTTTTATTTTATTTAACTAGGAAAGTCAGTTAAGGAACAATACAGCTGACAGATTAAATTAAATGAATGAGGAAAAGAAAGAGGGAAGGAAAGTCCTTGTACCTTGGACAGCTGTTCTCCAAACTGGTCCAGTTTCTGCTGCAGGGGTGTTCTCTCTGGGTCTGTAGCAGCCATCTCGTCGCGAATCTTCCCGATCTCAGTCTGCACCCCTGTAGCTACCACCACGCCTATAGCCCTGCCCGCCGCAATGTTGGTGCCCTGGAAGAACAATGATACAAAGCAATGTGTTGGTACACTCTTAACAACAACAGGAGTTTGATCTGAAAAGCAGCATACTTTTCCAGATCAAATAGAAACACGAGTCAAGAGAAGAAAAAAAATAACATGGGGATTACAGTCAACACAAGAGCAGAAAGACGTCTTTTCAACCAGAAATACACACTGTATTTTCAACATTTTGTCAAAGACATTTAAAACCACAAAGAAGTGTTTCCAACGTCTTGTGCTCATTGGGTAGATATATTATAAATCACAAATTGTGTTCTGACTATGTAGGTGGCGTGGGGTCAACAACATGCATCTCACACATTCGGTATCGTTTAGTGATATACAGAACAGAATCCGTATGTGGGGGTAGGTCTAGTACCAACACAGCCCTCGATGGTCCAGTTCGATGGCTCCACTATCAGTACATTGACCTGGAAGACAGTGGTCTTGAAGCTCGTTCACCTGGCTCTTCAGAAGTGCATGAGGAGCACTTTAGTAGGTTACATCACGCAGTATATTGTGTGTTTTTGTACGTGTCCTGTGCAAACAATGCGAGTGATGTTTTATTCAACAAACGGTTGAGTCACACCTTCAACACTCACATCAAAGCATCACAGTGCGCACACACACACAGTCCTGAGTTCTGGTTCCTCTCTCACACCATATCTCCCATTAGATCAATAAAACACACACACACACACACTCGCTCTCCCACACTTACACAAACAAATGTGCACCTTTTAGCTTGATGCCTTAATCCCACGTGCTGTGCTGGTCTATTTCTAATCAGATAATGACCCCCCCCCACCACCACACACTCTCTCTCCCACCCACTTACAGAGAACAGCATGTTTTTCTTGTCCTGGTTGACGGCTCGCGGGTCAGGCACTGGGTCTGTGTGTTTGATCACAGACACCGACTCCCCCGTCAGGATGGACTGGTCCACTCGCAGTGTGGTGGAGCGGATGGAGGTCAGCCGGATGTCTGCTGGGACTTTATCACCCACTGGGGGAAAAAGGGGCGGAACAGGGAGGTGATGGTTCAAGTCTTACATTGCAGAAATATGTGGACACCCCTTCAAATTAGTGGATTTGGCTAGATCAGCCACACCCATTGCTGACAGGAGTATAAAATTGAGCACATGCCATGCAATCTCCATAGACAAACATTGGCAGTTGAATGGCCCATACTGAAGAGCTCAGTGACTTTCAACGTGGCACCGTCATGGGATGCCACCTTTCCAACAAGTCAGTCTGTCAAATTTCTCCTCTGCTAGAGCTGCCCCAGTCAACTGTAAGCAAACAGACACCTCACAAGTCCTCAACTGGCAGCTTCATTAAATAGTACCCGCAAAACACCAGTCTCAACATCAGTGAAGAGGCGAGCAGGATGCTGACCTTCTAGGCAGAGTAGCAAAGAAAAAGCCATATCTCAGACTGGCCAATAAAAATAAAAGATTAAGATGAGCAAAAGAACATAGAGCATGGACAGAGGAACTCTGCCTAGTAGGCCAGCATCCCGGAGTCACCTCTTCACTGTTGACTTTCAGAATGGTGTATTGCGGTACTATTTAATGAAGCTGCCAGTTAAGGACTTGTGAGGCATCTGTTTCTCAAACTAGACATCCTAATGTACTTGTCCTCTTGCTCAGTTGTGCACTGAGGCCTCCCACTCCTCGTTCTATTCTGGTTAGAGCCAGTTTGCGCTGTTCTGTGAAGGGAGTAGTACACAGCTTTGTACGAGATCTTCAGTTTCTTGGCAAGATCTCACATGGAATAGCCTTTATTTCTCAGAACAAGAATAGACTGATGCGTTTCAGAAGAACGTTTTTTGTTTCTGGCCATTTTGAGCCTGTAATTGAACCCACAAATGCTGATGCTCCAGATACTCAACTAGTCTAAAGGAGGCCAGTTTTATTGCTTCTTTAATTAGCACAGCAGCTTTCAGCTGTGCTAACATAATTGCAAAAGGGTTTTCTAATGATAAATTAGCCTTTTAAAATGATAAACTTGGATGAACTAATACAACGTGCCATTGGAACACAGTAGTGATGGTTTCTGATAATGGGCTTTTGTACGCCTACGTAGATATTCCATAAAATAATCAGCCGTTTCCAGCTACAATAGTTATTTACAACATTAACAATGTCTACACTGTAATTCTGACCAATTTGATGTTATTTTAAATAAATAAGGGATTTTCTTTCAAAAACAAGGACATTTCTAAGTGACCCCAAACTTTTGAATGGTAGTGTATGTAAAACATACTTGGTAGCAGTTTAAAAAAGGTGAGTGGACATCCTCCCTTTATAGTGGACCTTTGTCCAGCTACTGTATTTAAAACAAGTTGTTTCAACTTGTGTATATTTCCACATCAAAGCCATGCAATTTCTTAGAACAATGTAGAAGGCAAACAGGGTCAAGTTAACATACTGAATTTAGCAAAGATGGGACAGGTCTACATTTTGTTATTTAGTTTCTGTAAGCTGTTTAACAAACTATAATGGACTAACATTGGAATTGGAGTTGATTCCAAGGCAATACATAAAAGACCGTAAATACACAACTTAAAGCAACCACATATTTCGGCATGGAGCACGTTTCTGATTGGCCAGTGAGGGGCCAAGTCGACACACCCTAAACTTGTTTATTCATAAAAACCCAGCCCTTTCGCTCCCATGCCAGCAAACAGCGTCGATAATTATGGTTGTGATAATAGCAAAAATATTTGACACCGCCAGCGCTTAGATTGACCGTTGTGTTAAGTTTGTTCTAATACAACCCATATTATAATACAACCCATACTAAACTAAAGCCCATAGACTTATCATCTTATTTCCACACAACTGCTGTTTTGTTTATTTATGACCTGTCAATCAACCAAATTCATTGATAAACATCTCAAACCCTGCAAGATCATTGGCTCAGAGGGATAGACAGGCAGTGATGTGATGATTGATGCGATAAACAGTGTGTTATGTTTTTTTTTAAACAATCCTCAATGGATGATTCCCAAATGGCACTCTATTCCCTAGCTCTGGTCAAAAATAGCGCACTATAAAAGGGAATAGGGTGCCATTTGGGATGCATCCCCCAGTGTTCCGCTGTGTAAACTGTGATTGGTGTCACAAAGTTCCCATGCTCTTTAAGCCAAACATCGCCACTGTGAATCTCTCGGAGTCACACACAAATAAAAAACACACTCAAATCCCATTTCCTCTGTTACTTCTTTGAAGCTCTAAGAATAGAAACGGAGCGCCTTGAGGATTCGACAATTGGGGCGGTCTTAACCCTTTGAACTGTGTTGTCGCTAAAAGTCACACAGAAATTTGAAACTGACCCCCAAACCGCATTTTCAGTCAGATATCTGTAAAAAGTTTAATTGAGAAAATATTTGGAAAAGGTTAGCGTCGCTGAACCAGTCTGGCCTCATTCCCAGAGCTTATCAAGATGCAGGGATATTGGGTATTGTAGGCCTCTTCGGTTATCACATCAACTGACAGCACCTTGATTAAATTATTAATTTCCCATAAAACCTTTCTTTGATTTCCATGATGATGCGAGAGGGCAAATATCCAACCCATACAGATAAAAACATGTCAAGGGTACCTAAAAAATATATTTTGGGAAATTTAAACAACTCGGTCAATAATAGAACACTTTGGGTATGGGATTTACTAAATGGGTATGGGATTTACTAAATGGGTATGGGATTTACTAAATGGGTATGGGATTTGTAGTTTCTGTTTCCCCCTACACACCTGCCACCTTCGCTGTGTCTCCACTCCCCAGGTACAATGTATAGTACACTAGGGACCTTTCAGGAGTTAGAGAATTTGTAGTTTTTTCCCCTACCTGCTATAGTACCTCAATATCATAAGTGTTTTTTTGGGAGAGTTGCTGTTCTTCTTTCCATTATTGGAGGACTTCTAATATAAAGAACACTTAGGCCCCAAGACTAGAGGATGGTGGGATTTTTCTGCCTACCTGCTATAGTACCTCAACAATGTTATCAGTTACAGTGTAGAACACTGTGGTCCCTAGAGGACTCTGGGATTTGTAGTTGTTCTGCCTACCTGCCACCTCCACTATGTCCCCAGGTACGAGGTCCTTAGCCCGGACCCTCTGGACACTCTTCCTGTCCTGTCGGTACACCTTCCCCATCTCAGGCTCATACTCCTTCAGCGCCTCAATCGCGTTCTCAGCATTACGCTCCTGGAAACACACACGTGAATGAACACACATCGTCACACATTAATAAACTTGTTTATGCATGAACACACACACACTTAGGAAGGAACATACACTAATGCAACATGTCAAAACACTGACTTTACCTGCCACACCCCAACGATAGCGTTGGCGATGAGGATGAGGAGGATGACGAAGGGTTCCACGAAGGCTGTGATGGTCCCCTCTCCTTCCTCGAACCAGGCAAGAGTCTTGTCAGAAGAGAGAGAGAGAAGAGAGAGGTTAAAGAGGAACTTGTTTTCAACAACCAAGAGAGTATGTGACAGAGATGGTAATACTGTGAGGACATAAAGAGTGAATAGTAATGCTCAGAGCAAAATATTGAAATAGCTATAAACATATGTCTGACTGGCTTTGGGTAGGCTGTAACTTAGCCATATACAGTAAAGCTACAGTATTTACGATAGTGTTTGTTCAGGTTGTCTTTGTGTGTGTGTGTGTGTGTGTGTGTGTGTGTGTTCTTACGAAGGAGATGCAGGCAGCCAGCAGAAGAATCCGAACCAACAGATCCTCAAACTGTTCCAGGACCAGCTCCCATAGCGACTTCCCTGGAAACACAGATATGGAAAGAATGTAAATGCAGGGGACAGAGAGAGAGAGCGACCGGAGAGAGAGATAATGAACATCTTACCTTCTTCTGCCGGTAACTCTGCATCATGGAGTTCAGAAATCCAGAGAGAAAGAGAGATTGTTATAAACATAGTAATAACATTATCAGCCATCATCAATATCATCATCACATTACTAAACATAGGCCTAACTTGGGTGTCATTACTTTGTAATAATCATTGAAACAATTGAATACTGGTGAGAGTAAAAGGGGTCAATGGTTAAGGATTAGGAGTGAAGGGTTTGGGCTGTATCCCAAATGGCACCTATTCTCTACATTGGTTAAAAAAAAAAATAGTGAACTGAGTCCTATAGGCGCTGGTCAAAAGCAGTGCACTACATAGGTAAGTGTCATTTAGGTCACGAACTAGGACATACCGTTTGGGCCCCATCTCTCCTTGCTCTTCCTCAGCTGTTCACAGCTCAGGCCTGTCGACTCATTCACACAGAAATACCCCAACACCTCCTCGACGGTCTTAGTATGGGCATTGTCCATCCCTGAAGGAGAGCGGGATAGAGACGGGGGGAGTCAAAGGGAGAGAGTGTGACGGTGGATACACAACACATCAGTAGGCCTACATAACATTAACTCTTAACTAGTGAAAATAAAATGGAGGGGGGGGGGGGATTATTGTGTACTCTCCATTCTATTCATGATCTCACTGCACTGAATGAAACATGACCACAATATGGTGACCGACTTGATGCTGTAAATACCGATAATGTTGAGACCGAGATAACCGCCTGGGGACATTACAAAACGAGCCTAGATAGTGAATCAGATGCACCTGTTGCATGTAAATTAGGTTGATTTACAGCACCTGTTCAGGAGGAGGTTCAACACATGACACAATAAACTTCGTAACATCATAATATACTGGAACCGTGAATTCTCCGTCACGTTGTGCTAAATGCACCTATCGATGGTTCGAAGATGATACAATGTCAGAATCTCAGAATGTTACCGACAGAATCATCTTCGCAGCATCCGACGCAGAGCTCAAGTGAGCACGCAGACACGGGTCAAGTGGTTGTCAACCACTCTCACATTATTTTACAAATAAAATAAAAGCAATGAATGTCGTGTGTTTGTTGACATACAACGATAAAGTCTTGTTGACGAGCTTTTAAATATCTGCATTGAAGGTAAATGTCCTACTTATAGGCCGAGCCGCTGCGACGCCTTCAATATGCTAACATTTGCTAACTGGCGTTCTCAGAATCGGTACCTAGCGAATAATCCTGTTTGCACGGGACGTTTACGCTCAATTCATTTAGGGAGACTTACCAGTACACTACGTATCCCGGTATTGCGTTGACTAACAACTAATTCCGAAACGTTGAGTAAATAACACAATATCAAAACAAATAGGATTAGAAAACCACAAAAAGAAAACGGTAATTCCCACGACGAATTGAGAAATCGATCTAACGTTACATTAACTGCCTGACTATCTCTCCCACTGAATCACTAGCTAACGTTACGTCCTGGAAAATTATAAGGAAGGCATTTTCAGAGAATAACAGTAATTTTCTTCCGGTACAACTAAGATTTGTTGGAGCCGTATTCCCCTACTTTTATATTTGATTACAACACCGATGTCGTGCGCTTTAATCCACCCGCTATGTCACAGCTATCTAAATAGCCGTCCCTTTATTTAATGCTAGGCCACAGAATTACAGTTGTGCATCAGTGGCAGAAATCGTAGGAGCAGAAGTTAGGCCAATTAGAGACCTGGGATTTAGACTGAATTGGCTGTACAGCGAATCACATTGCAGCAACTTCTATAAACCCGCCTACCAGTGATTTGCTGCAGGAGGGTGGAACCCCAACCTTGCCCTTGGCTCAGTGCTTGACCAATGAACGTGCTGTGCGACAGTCGTTTTTCAGATGATTGCCTTTTGTACAACCCAATGGGTTCGTCAAGGACACTCGCTTCGCGTTACCCCTGACCAATAGTAAAGTTTGTCAAGCAAAATAGGCGGAACGTAGATTTAAAGGTAAAGCTGAGAGCTCCCTCCCCCAACGCCCATCTGTCACCAGAATGCTAATGGGTGACGCGCAATATCGGACTCCGACCTGAAGATCACCGACATCATGATTTGATCTCGTATTTTTCCAAGTTCCCAGTTGTTTTGAACGCGGCATGTCTGGTCGCATATGTACCTAAAGTCATATGTGGTCAGACATTATGTGCCCCCCGCCCCATCTCTCTCTCTCTCTCTCTCTCTCTCTCTCTCTCTCTCTCTCTCACACACACACACACACACACACACACACACACACACACACACACACACACACACACACTCTGCTCTATAAGAGGTCACGTTAACAGCAGGAGGCTATTGCTAGTCTGACGCAACACATTAGCCTACATCACGTATTCTGGGCTATTACTCCAATCAAATCACATTTTATTTGTCACATGCTTCATAAACAACAGATATAGACTAACACTCACGGGCCCTTCCCAACAATGCCGAGAGGAAAAAAATGAAATACTAGAAAAATAATAAAACAAGGAATAAATACACAATGAGTGACAAACTTGTCTGTATAGCTACATATACACTGAGTATACAAAACATTAAGAACGCTTGCGCTTTCCATGGACATCTGACTAGGTGAATCCAGCTGAACGCTATGATCCCTTGTTGATGTCACTTGTTAAATCTACTTCAATCAGTGTAGATGATGGGGAAGAGACAGGTTAAAGAAGGATTTTTAAGCCTTGAGACAATTGAGACATGGATTGTGTACAGTCGTGGCCAAAAGTTGAGAATGACACAAATATTAATATCCACAAAGTTTGCTGCTTCAGTGTCTTTAGATATTTTTGTCAGATGTTACTATGGAATACTGAAGTATAATTACAAGCATTTCATAAGTGTCAAAGGCTTTTATTGACAATTACATGAAGTTGATGCAAAGAGTCAATATTTGCAGTGTTGACACTTCTTTTTCAAGACCTCTGCAATCCACCCTGGCATGCTGTCAATTAACTTCTGGGCCACATTCTGACTGATGGCAGCCCATTCTTACATAATCAATGCTTGGAGTTTGTCAGAATTTGTGAGTTTTTGTTTGTCTACCTGCCTCTTGAGAATTGACCACAAGTTCTCAATGGGATTAAGGTCTGGGGAGTTTCCTGGCCATGGACCCAAAATATCAATGTTTTGTTCCCCGAGCCACTTAGTTATCACTTTTGCCTTATGGCAAGGTGCTCCATCATGCTGGAAAAGGCATTGTTCCTCACCAAACTGTTCCTGGATGGTTGGGAGAAGTTGCTCTCAGAGGATGTGTTGGTATCATTCTTTATTCATGGCTGTGTTCTGAGGCAAAATTGTGAGTGAGCCCACTTCCTTGGCTGAGAGCAAGGGGACCATCCACACATGTTGTGTAGACAGTGACACATTCTATTACACAGTAATAACACATAGAGTATACCAGACATTAGGAACACCTTTCTAATCTTGAGCAACTCAAGAAAAAAAAGGTGTTCCTAATGTCTGGTATACTCAATGTGTATTACTGTGTAATAGAATGTGTCACTGTCTACACAACATTAGCAGGTAATAGCAACATCTGACTGTCCCTCTCTCTCTCTCCCTCTCTCTCTCTCTCTCTTCCTCACTCTGGTACATATACAATTGAAAAACTTTATTTTGAAATAGGTTACCTATAAAAAATATTTATGTAAACGTCTCAAAAGTGTACCAAATGTGTGACGTAGGCAGTGGTGTGTTTGTGTGACAGACTGAACAAAAACATATTTGGGTAGAAAATGTTATTTATTTTTTAAGTGTAGTGTGATGGTTAGCAGTCAAACCCGAACTGAACAAAAGCAAAACCACGTGAACTTTGGACATTTCACTTCTATCTTCTCTGTCTCTCCACTTTTTATTTCTCACAATGGATAGTCACTCCACAGGCTGAAAGACAAAACAGTATGAAGACAATATTTTATGACAATTGTATAATATCTCATTACTGTTTTGCACAACGCTACTTATGATACTGTATGGCTGGAATACATTTGTAATGGTCCAGAATCAAGTGTGTGTGTTTATGAGAGTTTTTCGTGTGTGTGTTTGACTGTGTGTGTACACTCTTAGAAAAAAAGGTGCTATCTAAAACCTAAAGGGGTTCTTCGGCTGTCCCCATAGGAGAACCCTTTGAAGAACCCTTTTTGGTTCCATGTAGAACCATTTTGGTTTCCATGTAAAATCTTTTCCACAGAGGGTTCTACATGGAACCCAAAAGACTTCTACTTAGAACCCAAAAGGCTTCTCCTATGGGGACAGCCGAAGAACCCTTTTTTCTAAAGAATGTACATGCATTTGTGTATGAATCTGCTTGTTCGTTGTGTGTGTAGTATTCTGATCATGGTACCAGTGTGTGTAGTCCGGGTCTGTGTCTGCGCTAAGTAGCATATCTCTGATCTCCTGAGGGGGGTTTAACCCATGCTGTGCAGCTCTCTCCCACCGCTGCAAACGACTGATACCTGAGAGAGAGAGAGAGAGAGAGAGAGTGGGAGAGAGAGAGAGAGAGAGAGAGAGAGAGAGTGGGAGTACAGTGCGAGTAGGAACGCTACTGTAGATCATATAACACTATGAGATACAGGAGGGAAAACAATTGGATCGGTTTAAAACAATTCGCAAAACAATACGTCACAGGAGAGGAAACGCTAAAACATCACACTATAAAGGAACCGTGCAAAGATGAAACACTGGCGCTCCGCTGTGCTGCATGTTGTTATTATGAACAACGGTATTAAAAATGTGTTGTCAAGATAGGTAACACGGGTTGCTGCAGGGTACCTGTGCAGGGTCCATACCGCCAGTCCTGGTCAAACTGCCTCAGCTCCTGCAGCTCTATCTCTCTGGCCGTGAGGGGGCGCGGCTCAGTGTCTGATTGGACGAGAGACAGGAAGCGAGGTTAGAGTGACACCACCATGACCAATCACTTACAGCTGGGCCATAGTGCTCTGTTGACAAGTTGAGTTGCATCACTGAATCACTCATTTCCTCTCCGGAGACCAATAAAACTATTCTAGCATGCTATTTCATTTTATTCATTGTGTCTTTTGGGTGTCATTATTTGGGTGTCATTTGAAAACAGTAGTTCAATTTCATACTCTACTATGTCCCATCTGTCTTGTATGACTGCTGTGTGGTTTGCTGTACACACACACACACACACAACTCTAACCCTTCTGGGGAGGCGATGGGGCCCTCTTCTCCCTCTTCTCCTCTCTCCTGGATCTCTTTACCACCTTGTAGGAGTCGGTGATCAGAGCTGCACGTTTGGCCGTCATAGCTGACAGACAAACAGACAGAGAGGGTGTGTTTTCTACTGACATTGATGAGTAGGCAGTGTTTCTATTTCAATAGTAAAATTCCGAATCTGGGTTCTTGTTTCGTTTAAACCAAGTCTGCAGTATAGTTTGCGGGTTGACGTTACACACAGGGCATAACTACATTTTGACACAGCGACTGAACGTCCCACCCCCAACCTTAGTTTCTTTACAAATGGATTGAAGTCTGTAATGCAAACATTGGCTGCATAACTTGCAATTTCGACGATATTTCGCCAATAGTGTAAAGTATTGTGAACATTTTGTATGCATTACTATCATATGACATTTTCTGCGCGTTTTCATTGGTTTCTTGTACTTGCGTAATTCTTTGTGTGCAAAAACATTTTTTTTATCAAGCCCTTGATATTGTTTTATAACATACCAGATCGCAATTCTGTTCGATGTCTTTCCACTTCGGTTTTTGCCTGACGATCAATTTGTATGTTCTCATGAACAAAACAATCGAAACGCAACAAACCCGGACCAAGAGAAGAAAAAAACGTCAAACGTAACACATAACAGCCCTGGCTACGTCACTTTCGACGCACACGACGTAAAGACTTGACATTCTCCCCACTCACAACATTACAAGTTGACAGCTACAACACAACGGTTAGTAATGTAAACAAGACGTTATTCCACAGATCAACGATAGTCGGTAGACAATAACATAGTAATGGCACCATTATAACAAGCTGTACTATAATGCATAATAGTTTTTACATGTCATAAGGGTTATTTACATGTCTCAGTCCCCATTTGCTTGACAGCTGACCGCTACACATAACAAGCATGTTGGGTTGGTTGTTATTATCACTGCAAGGCCTGCTATGCTAAATTGTTGGGGCATGCAGTTCATACAGGCTTCCATATAAATCATTTAGATTAATTTCATTCAAGACTTAGTCCACTTCCTGCACATAAATTGTAAATCATTGAAACAATATATATTTCTTACAAATGTATATAAAGAGTTAGACAGTGATATAGCTCTATGAGTTTGTAGTTAGTTTATACTATAGACAGTACAGTAGACACTTTTATTCAAAGCGAATGACAGTTATGTGCATACACTTTATTGACGAGTGATCCCGGTAATCGTACCCACCGCCCTGGCATTGCAAGCCCCATGCTTTACCAATTGAGCTAGAGGACCAGTATAATGAAGAGAGACGGTTGTCCTCTCTCTGTGTGTGGTATTAGAGGCACAGTGGCTCCTGAGGACTAGAGGAATTGCTGCCATGGGCGACCCACTGGAGGTCAGTGACATTTACCAGGAGGTCAAAGGGTCATGGGGGAGTGTGTGTATGTGCATGCACGTGCATGTTTGTGCGTGTGTGTGTGTGAGAGAAATAGAGAGAGAGAGGACTCGAGGAGAGACTGTCTGTGTGTGTTTCTGCACAGCAACAGATATCTGACAATGCAGTAACAAGTCAACAGTTAAAAACTATGACCAACTTTTCTAAATGTGTGTTTGTCTATGTTTACTTCAGGTGTTTCTATACAGTATATGTACAGTTGAAGTCAGAAGTTTTCATGCACTTATATTGGAGTCATTAAAAATCATTTTTCAACCACTCCACACATTTCTTGTTAACAAACTATAGTTTTGGCAAGTCGGTTAGGACATCTACTTTGTGCATGACAAAAGTAATTTTTACAACAATTGTTTACAGACCGATTATTTAACTTATAATTACCTGTATCACAATTCCAGTGGGTCAGAAGTTTACATACACTAAGTTGACTGTTCCTTTAAACAGCTTGGAAAATTCCAGAAAATGATGCCATGGCTTTAGAAGCTTTTGATAGGCTAATTGTCAGAGTTGTGTGTATAGGTGGCAGGGAAGTCAGGCACAGGAGAGTAAAACAAGTGTAATGGAGTCCTTTTAATATATGTCCACTAAACATGCTCCAAACACTAAATATGAATGCATAATAAACATGGGTACAAGGACCCGTCGCGCACCTATACAAACATAAACAACACTGACATAAAACAATCTCTGACAAAGACATGAGGGGAAACAGAGGGTTAAATACACAACAGGTAATGAATGGGATTGAAACCAGGTGTGTAGGAAGACAAGACAAAACCAATAGAAGACCGGTGACGTCGACAGCCGAGCACCACCCGAACAAGGAGAGGCAATGACTTCGGTAGAAGTCGTGACAGTACCCCCACCCCCCCTGACGCCGGCCTCAGGGACGACCCGGAGGGCGATCCGGATGGAGACGGTGGAATTCTTTTAAAATGGAAGGATCTAACACGTCCTCCACCGGGACCCCCTCGATGTCTAGAGGAGGCGGAGGAACATCACGCACTTCAGCCTCCTGGAGCGGGCCAGCCACCACCGACCTGAGGAGAGACACATGGAACGAGGGGTTAATACGGTAATTAGTGGGCAGTTGTAACCTATAACATACCTCGTTCACTCTCCTCAGGACTTTAAAAGGCCCCACAAACCGCTGACCCAGCTTCCGGCAGGGCAGGCGGAGGGGCATCTTTCGGGTCAAGAGCCAGACCCTGCCTCCCGGGTGGCGCAGTGGTTAAGGGCGCTGTACTGCAGCGCCAGCTGTACCATCAGAGTCCCTGGGTTCGCGCCCAGGCTCTGTCGTAACCGGCCGCGACCGGGAGGTCCGTGGGGCGACGCACAATTGGCCTAGCGTCGTCCGGGTTAGGGAGGGCTTGGTCGGTAGGGATGTCCTTGCCTCATCGCGCACCAGCGACTCCTGTGGCGGGCCGGGCGCAGTGCGCGCTAACCAAGGTTGCCAGGTGCACGGTGTACCCTCCGACACATTGGTGCGGCTGGCTTCCGGGTTGGATGCGTGCTGTGTTAAGAAGCAGTACGGCTGGTTGGGTTGTGTATCGGAGGACGCATGACTTTCAACCTTCGTCTCTCCCGAGCCCGTACGGGAGTTGTAGCGATGAGACAAGATAGTAGCTACTACAACAATTGGATACCACGAAATTGGGGAGAAAAAGGGGTAAAAAAATCACAAAAAAAAAAAAAAAAGCCAGACCCTGTCCCCTGGTGCGAACACCGGGGCCTCACTGCGGTGATGGTGGACGTGGGCTGCCTCCCAGGTTTCCTCAGCGCGACGAAACCAATTGTCCACCCGAGGAGCCTCAGTCTGACTCTGATGCCAAGGAGCCAAAACCGTCTGATACCCTAATACACATTGAAAGGGAGAAAGGTTAGTGGAGGAGTGATGTAGCGAGTTCTGGGCCACCTCTGCCCAGGGCACGAACTTCGCCCACTCCTCCGGCTGGTCCTGGCAATAAGACCGCAGAAACCTACCCACATCCTGGTTAACTCTCTCAGCCTGCCCATTACTCTCGGGGTGAAAACCTGAGGTAAGACTAACCGAGACCCCCAGACGTTCCATGAACGCCTTCCAGACCCTTGATGTGAACTGGGGACCCCGATCAGACACTATATCCTCAGGCACCCCATAGTGCCGGAAAACGTGTGTAAACAGGGCCTCCGCAGTTTGTAAGGCCGTAAGGAGACCGGGCAAAAGGAGGAGACGACACGACTTAGAAAACCGATCCACAACGACCAGGATCGTGGTGTTACCCTGTGAAGCCGAAAGATCAGTTTTTAAAAAAATCCATCGACAGGTGCGACCACGGCCGCTATGGAACGGGTAAAGGTTGTAGCTTACCTCTGGGCAGGTGTCTAGGAGCCTTGCACTGGGCGCACACCGAGCAGGAGGAAGCATAAATCCTCACGTCCTTAGCTAAATTGGGCCACCAGTACCTCCCATCAAGACAGCGCATCATCCGACCTATCCCAGGATGACCAGAGGAGGGTGACGTGTGGGCCCAATAGGTCAATCGGTCGCAGACAGCAGACGGAACGTACAGACGACCAGCTGAAGGGGAGAGGGCTCTGCACGTGACGCCTGCTCAATGTCCATATGGCATGACACGGTACTCATAATGACCTGAGGTGGTGCTAAATGCCGTCTTCCACTCATCACCCTTCCGAATACGCACCAGATTGTACGCACTCCTGAGATCCAATTTTGTGAAGAAGCGTGCCCCGTGCATTGACACTAATTGACATCATTTGAGTCAATTGGAGGTTTAGCTGTGGATGTATTTCAGGGCCTACCTTCAAACTCAGTGCCTCTTTGCTTGACATCATGGGAAAATCAAAATAAATCAGCCAAGACCTCAGAAAGAAAATTGTGGACCGCCACAAGTCTGGTCCATCCTTGGGAGCAATTTCCAAATGCATTAAAGTACCATGTTCATCTGTACAAACAATAGTACGCAAGTATAAACACCATGGGACCACGCAGCCGTCATACTGCTCAGGAAGGAGATGCGTTCTGTCTCTTAGAGATGAAAGTACTTTGGTGCGAAAAGTGCAAATCAATCCCAGAACAGCAAAGGACCTTGTGAAGATGCTGGAGGAAGCAGTTACAAAAGTATCTATATCCACAGTAAAACAAGTCCTATATTGACATAACCTGAGGGGCCACTCAGGAAGAAGCAACCACTCCAAAACCACCATAAAAAAGCCAGACTACGGTTCGCAACTGCACATGGGGACAAAGATCGTACTTTTTTGAAAAATGTCCTCTGTCTGATGAAACAAAAATAGAACTGTTTGGCCATAATGACCATAGTTATTTTTGGAGGAAAAAGGGTGAGGCTTGCAAGCCGCAGAACACTATCCCAACCGTGAAGCACGGGGGTGGCAGCATCATGTTGTGGGGTTGCTTTGCTGCAGGAGGGACCGGTGCACTTCACAAAATAGATGGCTTCATGAGGATGGAAAATTGTGTGAATATATTGAAGCAACATCTCAAGACATCAGTCACGAAGTTACTGCTTGGTCCCAAATGGGTCTTCCAAATGGACAATGATCCCCAAGCATGCTTCCAAAGTTGTGGCAAAATGGCTTAAGGACAACAAAGTCAAGGTATTGGACTGGCCATCACAAAGCCCTGACTTCAATCCTATAGAAAATTTGTGGGCAGAACTGAAAAAGTGTGCGAGCAAGGAGGCATACAAACCTGACTCAGTTACACCAGCTCTGTTAGGAGGAATGGGCCAAAATTCACTCAACTTATTGTGGGAAGCTTGTGGAAGGCTACCCAAAACGTTTGACCCAAGTTAAATAATTTAAAGGCAATGCTACCAAATACTAATTGAGTGTATGTAAACTTCTGACCCACTGGGAATGTGATGAAAGATATAAAAGCTGAAACAAATCATTCTCTCTACTATTATTCTGACATTTCATATTGAAGTGGTGATCCTAACTGACCTAAGACAGGGAATGTTTACTTACATTTAAGATTAAATGTCAGGAATTGTGAAAAATTGAGTTGAAATGTATTTAGCTAAGGTGTATGTACGTAACCTTCCGACTTCAACTGTATGTCAACACAGTTTACTGTGTTTTCCCCAGAATGACGGCCGTCTGCGGTTCGGTAGACAGAGTGTGGTGTATAAGAACAGTAAGACGGGGAAGGTGGACAGCATCCCATCTGTGGAACTGTCTCAGGCCCAGTGGAGACGTGTGTGTCTGGGACAGGGCATCAAGTTGACCACCAGCACCGGGCACATCTACAAATATGACGGCTTCAGAGACACGGTGACCAGAGGGGTGGGGGGAGAGGGATGAGGAGGGTAGAGGAGAAGTGAGGGAAGGAAAGGGGTGGAGGAGAGGAAAAAAGGAGGGAGGGTAGGAGGAGAGAGGGAGATATCATTGAGGGGAGACAGAGATGGAGGGAAGGATGAAGGGGAGGGAGGTATGGATGATGGAGGAGAGAAAACATGAGAACAGGGAGGAAAGAGGTGGAAAGAGGAAAGAATGGGAATGAAAAGAGAGTAAAGAGTGAGTTTGGAGTAGGAACGAGATCAGAGAGGAGTATAGAATAATTTGAAACAGAAAAATCAGCATGGAAAATAAACATTGTCTTATCTCTCTATATCCTTCTCTCTAGGAAGATATCTGAGTACTTCAAAGCCCACTACAAAGTGGAGCTGCCAGAGAAAGAATTGTGTGAAGGGGGGTTGGAACTGGGGCACCGCCAAAACCCGTGGAGGTAGGGGGGCTGTGTGTGAGCGTGTGTCTGGTATAGACTTGAAAGGAAAAACCCACACTCACTGAAATATTCTTTAAGTTGTAATGTATTTTGTTTTTAGCAGCAGAGCTCATAACAAATGGATGGCAGTGTTTGTCAAAGTCTGGTATAGACTCCCATTTTAGTCCCATATTCAGAAAACTTTAACGTCCTCAAGAGGCAATTCATTTTGCAGTAGTCAAAGTACATAGACAAGATCACATAATAAAATGTAAAACACAACAGAACGAAGCAACTGATATTTACAAAATATTTACAGTAAGTCATCAGGATAATGCATAGTCTCAATATTATGGATTTTTTTTGTGTGTTTTTTTTTCTCACCAATTTCGTGATATGTAGTTGGTAGATACGATCTTGTCTCATCGCTGCAACTTGAACAAAAGTATCGGCCAAATGCCTCAAATGAATAAATGTAGATATTGCATGGAATGTAACATGTTTTGTCCTCCTCCCAGGTGTTTAGAGACAGTGTGCTGTCCAAGGCAGATGTGATCCAGGCTACTGGAGATGCTGTGTGTATCTTCAAAGAGCTGCAGTGTCTCACGCCCAGGGGCAGGTATATACGCACACACCTTTACACAGATACCTTTACACACATATACCTTTACACAGATATACACACACACATATACACACACACACCTTCATGCACACATATGCAGGGGCAGGTATTCACAAACAAACCTTATTCATGCCAAACTACACCTTCACCTGTGGCAAAAGTAGGAAGATGTACTCCTTTACTTTGTGGCCCCCCTGCCGCCCCCCCCCCCCCCCCTTCAATTAAATTAAATGCAAGGGCTTTATTGGCATGGGAAACATATGTTAACGATGCCAAAACAAGTGAAATAGATAATAAACAAAAGTTAAATAAACCAATACAAATGAACAGTAAACATTAAACTCACAGAAGTTCCAAAAGAATAAAGACATTTCAAATGTCATATTATGTCTATATACAGTGTTGTAACGATGTGTAAATAGTTTAAGTACAAAAGGGAAATAAATAAACATAAATATGTGTTGTATTTACAATGGTGTTTGTTCCTCACTGGTTGCCCTTTTCTTGTCGCAACAGGTCACACATCTTGCTGCTGTGATGGCACACTGTGGTATTTCACCCAGTAGATATGGGAGTTTATCAAAATTGTGTTTGTTTTCAAATTCTTTATGGCTCTGTGTAATCTTAGGTAAATATGTGTCTCTAATATGGGCATACATTTGGCAGGAGGTTAGGAAGTGCAGCTCAGTTTCCACCTCATTTTGTGGGCAATGTGCACATACAGTGGGGCAAAAAGTATTTAGTCAGCCACCAATTGTGCAAGTTCTCCCACTTAAAAAGATGAGAGAGGCCTGTAATTTCCATCATAGGTACACTTCAACTATGACAGACAAAATGAGAAGAAAAAAAATCAGAAAATCACATTGTAGGATTTTAATGAATTTATTTGCAAATTATGGTGGAAAATAAGTATTTGGTCAATAACAAAAGTTTATCTCAATACTTTGTTATAGACCCTTTGTTGGCAATGACAGAGGTCAAACATTTTCTGTAAGTCTTCACAAGGTTTTCACACACTGTTGCTGGTATTTTGGCCCATTCCTCCATGCAGATCTCCTCTAGAGCAGTGATGTTTTGGGGCTGTTGCTGGGCAACACGGACTTTCAACTCCCTCCAAAGATTTTCTATGGGGTTGAGATCTGGAGACTGGCTAGGCCACTCCAGGACCTTGAAATGCTTCTTACGAAGCCACTCCTTTGTTGCCCGGGCGGTGTGTTTGGGATCATTGTCATGCTGAAAGACCCAGCCACGTTTCGTCTTCAATGCCCTTGCTGATGGAAGGAGGTTTTCACTCAAAATCTCACGATACATGGCCCCATTCATTCTTTCCTTTACACGGATCAGTCGTCCTGGTCCCTTTGCAGAAAAACAGCCCCAAAGCATGATGTTTCCACCCCCATGCTTCACAGTAGGTATGGTGTTCTTTGGATGCAACTCAGCATTCTTTGTCCTCCAAACACGACGAGTTGAGATTTTACCAAAAAGTTCTATTTTGGTTTCATCTGACCATATGACATTCTCCCAATCTTCTTCTGGATCATCCAACTGCTCTCTAGCAAACATCATCTGGCACTGCAGGATTTGAGTCCCTGGCGGCGTAGTGTGTTACTGATGGTAGGCTTTGTTACTTTGGTCCCAGCTCTCTGCAGGTCATTCACTAGGTGTTACTGTAATTTAATTATGCCAATGTGCTTTCATCAATTAAAAGCCCTTAATCTATTTTATGAGAATTTCTAAGATTTCTTGTTTGCATTAAATAGACGCAGACCAGTCTTTCAATAATAGGTAATAGAATTTATTCTCGGAGCGCGCTCCCACTTAATCACGTGCAGCAATTTATATACCGATCATGACGTAATTTCATTGCTTTAACAGAATCCCCTCCTCTCGACCGGGACAAAGTGAGGTGAAAAGTTCATTCTAACTTACTAACACACTCCCAGATAACTTTTGACCCCTCAACATTATCGATCACCACTGAGCTGACAGTTTTAATTAACAGAAAACCCAGGAATGCACTCACTGCCTTACCTAAAGACCCCAGAGCTAAGTTTCTGTAGGTTCAACGTTAGGTTAACGACATTATTTGTTTACACAGTCCCCAACCCATTCGTTTCTTCCTAGTTGTGAATGGTGGATGGTGAATGGTGTTCATTAACTTTAATTACTCCTTGTCCGTGTCACACAATCCCTTCTTATGAACTCATATTGTTAATCAGATATAATAAAACAGAGTATAAGTTTACTTAGTTACAATTCCATTTAAAATGATTTGTTCAGTCATTTAATCATAATTTCCCAACACTAGGTCCCCCCGTGTGGTTCTGGGATTTTTGCTCACCGTTCTTGTGATCATTTTGACCCCACGGGGTGAGATCTTGCGTGGAGCCCCAGATCGAGGGAGATTATCAGTGGTCTTGTATGTCTTCCATTTTCTAATAATTGCTCCCACAGTTGATTTCTTCAAACCAAGCTGCCTACCTATTGCAGATTCAGTCTTCCCAGCCTGGTGCAGGTCTACAATTTTGTTTCTGGTGTCCTTTGACAGCTCTTTGGTCTTGGCCATAGTGGAGTTTGGAGTGTGACTGTTTGAGGTTGTGGACAGGTGTCTTTTATACTGATAACAAGTTCAAACAGGTGCCATTAATACAGGTAATGAGTGGAGGACAGAGGAGCCTCTTAAAGAAGAAGTTACAGGGCTGTGAGAGCCAGAAATCTTGCTTGTTTGTAGGTGACCAAATACTTATTTTCCACCATAATTTGCAAATAAATTCATTAAAAATCCTACAATGTGATTTTCTGGATTTTTTTTCTAATTTTGTCTGTCATAGTTGAAGTGTACCTATGATGAAAATTACAGGCCTCTCTCATCGTTTTAAGTGGGAGAACCTGCACAATTGGTGGCTGACTAAATACTTTTTTGCCCCACTGTAGCCTGTCTTCTCTTGAGAGTCAGGTCTGCCTACGGCAGCCTTTCTCATTAACAAGGCTATGCTCACTGAGTCTGTACATTGTTAAAGCTTTCCTTATTTTTGGGTCAGTCACAGTGGTCAGGTATTCTGCCACTGTGTATTCTCTGTTTAGAGCCAAATAGCATTCTAGTTTGCTCTGTTTTTTGTAAATAGTTTCCAATGTGTCAAGTAATTATCTTTTTGTTTTCTCATGATTTGGTTGGGTTTAATTGTGTTGCTGTCCTGGGGCTCTGTGTGGTCTTTTTGTTTTTTTGAACAGAGCCCCAGGACCAGCTTGTTTAGGGGACTCTTCTCCAGGTTCATCTCTCTGTAGGTGATAGCTTTGTTATGGAAGGTTTGGGAATCACTTCCTTTTAGGTAGTTGTAGAATTTAACGGTTCTTTCCTTGATTTTGATAATTAGCGGGTATCGGCCTAATTCTGCTCTGCATGTATTATTTGGTGTTTTACGTTGAACACAGAGGATATTTTTGCACAATTCTACACGCAGAGTCTCAATATGGTGTTTGTCCCATTTTGTGAATTCTTGGTTGGTGAGCAGACCCCAGACCTCACAATCATAAAGGACAATGGGTTCCGTGACTGATTTGTTTTAGCAGATCCTAATTGTTTTGTCAAATTATATTATATTATATTATATGTTCCTTTTGATGGCATAGAAGGCCCTTCTTGCGTTGTATCTCAGCTCGTTCACATCTTTGTGGAAGTTACCTCTGGCGCTGATGGGCCGAGGTATGTGTAGTTTTTGTGTGCAACGGTATCTAGGGCAACGGTATCTAGGGCAACGGTATCTAGGGAAATGGTATCTAGGGCAGCGGTATCTAGGGCAACGGTATCGAGATGGAATTTGTATATGTGGTCCTGGCAACTGGACCTTTTTTGGAACACCATTATTTTTGTTTTACTGAGATTTACTGTCAGGGCCCAGGTCTGGCAGAATCTGTGCAGAAGATCTAGGTGCTGCTGTAGGCCCTCCTTGGTTGGTGACGGAAGCACCAGAGCATCAGCAAACAGTAGACATTTGACTTCAGATTCTAGTAGGGTTAGGCCGGGTGCTGCAGACTGTTCTTGTGCCGCCGCCAATTTGTTGGTATATATGTTGAAGAGGGTGGGGCTTAAGCTGCATCCCTGTCTCACCCCACGACCCTGTCGAAAGAAATGTGTGTGTTTTTGCCTATTTTAACCGCACACTTGTTGTTTGGATTTAATAATGTTGGATGTTTTTCCCCCAACACGACTTTCCATCAATTTGAATGGACCCTCATTCCAAATTAAGTCAAAGGCTTCTTTGAAATCAGCAAAGCATGAGAAGACTTTGCCTTAGTTTTAGTTTGTTTGTGTGTCAGTTAGAGTGTGCAGGGGGAATACATGGTCTTTCGTACGGTAATTTGGTAAAAAGCCAATTTGACATTTGCTGTATATTGTTTTTACTGAGGAAATGTACAATTCTGCTGTTAATGATAATGCAGAGGATTTTCCCAAGGTTGCTGTTGATGCATATCCCACCGTAATTTGTCTCCACATTTGTGGATTGGGGTGATCAGTCCTTGGTTCCAAATATTGGGGAAGCTGCCAGAGCTAAGGATGATGTTAAAGAGTTTAAGTATAGCCAATTTGAATTTGTTGTCTGTATATTTTATCATTTAATTGAGGATACCATCAACATCACAGGCCTTTTTGGGTTGGAGGGTATGTATTTTGTCCTGTAGTTCATTCAATGTAATTGGAGAATCCAGTGGGTTCTGGGAGTCTTTAATAGTTGATTCTAAGATTTGTATTTGATCATTAATGTGTTTTTGCTATTTGTTCTTTGTTATAGGGCCAAAAGTGGTTTACCCATACATCTCCATTGTCACGCCTTGGTCTCTAGGGTTTTATGTTTTCGTTATATATTTTGGTCAGGCCAGGGTGTGACATGGGTTTATGTGTTGTGTTTCGTATTGGGGTTTTATAGGATTTGAGATTGCGAATGATTAGGGGT
>NC_088413.1:33213370-33218370 GCF_034236695.1 Oncorhynchus nerka | reverse complement strand
TTGACTTTGTGACCACCGAAAGCTCAGCATCAGAACAGAGGGTTCAAAGATGGTAAACATCCCTCTCCTCTCTGTCTAACTTCTCTCTCTTCTCTCTCTTTTCCCTCTTTTGTCCATGTCTCTGTTCTTTCATTTCCACTGACTCTGTCCTCTCTGTCTCTCCCTGTGTTGTGGTAGTTAGGTCCTGTTAGAGGTGGGGGTTTTGGTTTTAAACTGCATCTCTGTGATTTGCCTTGTTATGATCAGGATTAGGGGTGTTAATTGCATTGTATTTACTCTTATGGAATTGTGGGGTGGGAGGAGTCTAAATCTACTGTGTATTTACTGATGGTATAGCAAAGTAACACCTAACTGAAGGGTAAAGACAACATTTTCTAGGACTTCACTGTGTACCATTTCCCAAAGTTAGTTAGATCTTTTAGGGCAAGTTGTCTGCATTTTACAACAATGATATTGCCTTGTATTACTACAGTACTACTATGTATTTACTTGGCCAATCAGTATTTACTATAATACTACTGTGTATTTACTATGATACTGCTGAGCGATTTTTGTACTGTCAGTTGAAGGTAAAGATGACATGTATCAGAAAAGGACCAGCAATCCTACTGGAGAGGATGAAAGAGGAGGGCAAGATCAGAGAGGAGGCCAATGACAGTGATGACTCCGATGGAGAGCGGTGAAAAGCAGTGAGTGACAGATATTGCTGAGCGATTATTTATGTAGTTTCTTGAAATAATCACTGTTTTCTTTAGATCATTTTTGTAAATATAAAAGCACTATGCATTATGTGGATTGAACTAAGAACTTACTAAACTAAACACAATGAATAAAACAATGAATAAAAGTCCCATGATGGTAGTGTCTGCCCATTACTGCTTATCACTTATTAACCATAATTTATTCACATTACTTAACGTTAATAAAATATTTCAGTTGTTGTGTATATTACATTTGTTTTATTTTATTATTTTATTATTTCATTTACAAGTCATCTCATTTCTATAAAGCTGCTGCCTATGCTGTCTGACAAAATCATTATTTTAGTAGTTCTTCATTGTTAATAAGTTGTACTTTTATGACCATACATTTACTACCAACTATCAATCACTTATATCATGTATTTTTTAAAATTACCTTGCGAAGCAACTGCTCTCTTCCCTATCCTCTATTTTTTTAAAATTACTCTCATTCTTCTTCTCTTCTCTCTCTCTCTCTGTCTGTCCTGACCGGACAAATAGGCGCGCAATGTATTATGGTCAATGTAGTTATTTACCATGTTTTCTGTACTAAACAGTGTAGAATATTGGCCTGTTGGAAACTACAACTCCTTCCTACATCACACAGTTTGGGCTTGACCTGATTTATCTCTAGAGTAACTGCACATTGGGATCACAGAAGAAAAAAAACGGAACGAAATGGAACTCAAATAATTGAAACGATGTCAGTCAGGGTGAGAGTGGTGAGTGACAGGAGGCAGGGCCAATCACAGTTGTTTGTCTTGTCTTCAGATGAGTCTTTTAACCCTGGAGAGGAGGATGATGACATAACGGAAGAGTATGTATTCGTTTTCAATCCATCACTCCCTTATATTTACCGCTTTTTTCCAATGTTTTTATCAGTCAATCTGTTTCACTTCCTCTCTCTCTTCTCATCCTGCTCTCCCTCTCTCTCTGACTCGCCTCCTTTCTTTCACTTTCCCCTCTCTCTCTTCTCATCCTGTCTCCCTCTCTCTGACTCTCTCTTTCTTTCACTTTCCCCTCTCTCTTCTCATCCTGCCTCCTCTCTCTGACTCGCCTCCTTTCTTTCACTTTCCCATCTCTCTCTCATCCTGCCTCCCCTCTCTCTGACTCGCCTCCTTTCTTTCACTTCCCCCTCTCTCTTCTCATCCTGCTCCCTCTCTGACTCGCTCCTTTCTTTCACTTCCCCTCTCTCTTCTCATCCTGCCTCCCTCTCTGACTCGCCTCCTTTCTTTCACTTTCCCCTCTCTTCTCATCCTGCCTCCCTCTCTCTGACTCGCCTCCTTTCTTTCACTTCCCCTCTCTCTTCTCATCCTGCCTCCCTCTCTCTGACTCGCCTCCTTTCTTTCACTTCCCCTCTCTCTTCTCATCCTCCTCGCTCTCTCTCCCCTCTTCTGACTCTGTCCTCGCTCTCTCTTTCCTCTTTCCTCTCTCTCTCTCTCTGTCCTCGCTCTCTCTCTCCTCTCTCGCTCTCTCTGTCCTCTCTCTCTCTCTGTCCTCTCTCTCTCTCTCTCTCTCTCTCTCTCTCCTCTCTCTCTCTCTCTCTGTCCTCCGCTCTCTCTCTCCCTCTCTCTGTCCTCGCTCTCTCTGTCCTCTCTCTCTCTCCCTCTCTCTCTCTCTCTCTCTCTCTGTCCTCGCTCTCTCTCCCCTCTCTCTCTCTCTCTCTGTCCTCGCTCTCTCTCCCCTCTCTCTCTCTCCTCTGTCCTCGCTCTCTCTCCCTCTCTCCTCTCTCTCTCTCTCTGTCCTCGCTCTCTCTCCCCTCTCTCTCTCTCTCTCTCTCTCTCCCTCTCTCTCTCTCTCCCTCTCTCTCTCTCTCTGTCCTCGCTCTCTCCTCTCTCTCTCTCTCTCTGTCCTCGCTCTCTCTCCTCCTCTCTCTCTCTCTCTGTCCTCGCTCTCTCTCCCTCTCTCTCTCTCTCTCTGTCTCGCTCTCTCTCCCCTCTCTCTCTCTCTCTCTCTCTCTGTCCTCTCTCTCTCTCCTCTCTCTCTCTCTCTCTGTCCTCTCTCTCTCCCGCTCTCTCTCTCTGTCCTCTCTCTCTCTCCCTCTCTCTCTGTCCTCTCTCCCTCTCTCTCTCGCTCTCTCTCTGTCCTCGCTCTCTCTCTCCCCTTCTCTCGTTCTCTCTCTATCCTCCGCTCTCTCTTTCCTCTCTCTCTCTCTCTCTCCCTCTCTCCCTCTCTCTCTCTCTCTCCCTCTCTCTCTCTCTCTCTCTCTCTCTCTCTGTCCTCGCTCTCTCCCCTCTCTCGCTCTCTCTCTGTCCTCTCTCTCTCTCTCTCTCCTCTCTCTCTCTCTCTCTCTCTCTCTGTCCTCGCTCTCTCTCCCATCTCTCGCTCTCTCTCTGTCCTCGCTCTCTCTCCCCTCTCTCTCTTTCTCTCTCGCTCTCTCTCTGTCCTCGCTCTCGCTCTCTTCTCTCTCGCTCTCTCCTCTCTCTCTCTCTCTCTCTCTCTCGCTCTCTCTCCTCTCTCTCTCTCTCTCTCTTCTCTCTCTCTCACTCTCCCCTCTCGCTCTACTCTCTCTCCTCTCTCTTGCTCTGTCTCTCCTCTCTCTCTCCCCTCTCTCTCTCGCTCTCTCTTCTCTCTTCTCTCTAGGGAGAAGCGTTATGGGGGGAAGCTCAGTAAGAACATGTCAGGTTCCCTCTATGAGATGGTCAGCAGGGTGATGAAGGCTCTGGTCAACAGGAAGATCACCGTGCCAGGAAACTTCCTGGGGTAAACACTCTCACGCACACATGTTTACATACACACACACACACACACACACTCACACGCACACATGTTTACACACACACACACACACACGCACACATGTTTACACACACACACACACACACACACACACATGTTTACACACACACACACACGCACACATGTTTACACACACACACGCACGCACGCACGCACGCACACACACACACACAAACTTCCAGGAGTAAAGAGGCGATAGGACGGCTAACTGCTGCGCACAGCCAGCGTTCATGTTGCTCTGTCTCTGTCACACTCTCCTTCCACTCTGAAATACAACTCTAACTCTCTCCCCTGCAGTCCCAGTGTATAACGTGTTCCTACAAAGCGTGGTCAGGCCTGCTCTATCCTCTGTAGAGGGGTTTCGTCCACATACACAAGCCCCCCCGTGCACCTGCGCTTCCCAGGAGGTACTGTATGCCCGTCATTTGTCCTTATGGGACATTCAAGTGTCCCCTTTTTGTTGCTGGACGTTGGACGACAAAGTGAACGTCTACTTCCTCTACTCCTTCTTCATCCATCCATCCAGGTGTCGGTGTGTTAACGTCGCCAGAGGCACCACCACCACCACCACGTGCCCCCTCGACTTTGAGATCGAAACCAAGCAGGGCACCCAGTTCACCCTTCAGCAGCATCGAGAGGTGACGGATACACACGCGTACACGAAACGCACACACACACACACACATACACTTCTACATACACACACCTTTGTCATGTCTCGTCTTTCACTCCATTCTCTCTCGTTCTAACCTCTCCGTCAGAGAGGAGTATGGGAAGCGTTTTGACTTTGTGACCACCGAGAAGCTCAGCATCCAGAACAGAGGGTTCAAAGAGGTAAACATCCCACATGGTAACTCCACTATTTCCCTCTTTCATTAGATGTTCTTTCATCCCTTCGTCCACTGACCTGTCCTCTCTGTCTCTCTGTGTTGTGGTCCGGTAGAAAAAGGTTGGTCCTGTACAGAGGTGGGGGTTTGGTTTTAAACTGCATGGCGTGTGATTTGGGAGAATGTTATGATCAGGATTAGGGGTGTTAATTGCATTGCATTTCTCTTATGGAATTGTGGGGGTGGGAGGAGTCTAAATCTGTGTGTGTTATTACTGATGGTATAGCAAAGTAACACCTAACTTGGTAAGTGAGACAACATTTTCTATTTTGTTCACTGTGTATATTTCCCAAAGTTAGTTAGCATCTTTACATGGGTTGTCTGCATTTTACAACGAATGATATTGCCTTGTATTACTACAGTACTACTATGTATTTACTATGATACTACTGTGTATTTACTATAATACTACTGTTTATTTACTATGATACTGCTGGGTATTTTTGTACTGTCAGGGTATGAAGGGTAAAGATGACATGTTGGAGGACTCAGACGAGGACCAGCACGATGCCTACCTGGAGAGGATGAAAGAGGAGGGCAAGATCAGAGAGGAGGCCAATGACAGTGATGACTCCGATGGAGAGAGCGGTGAGTGACAGAAGACTTGGCCAATCAGAAGGCGAAAGCAGTGAGT